>NC_090736.1:131916003-131928503 GCF_036898095.1 Palaemon carinicauda
TTCCTTTATCAGAGAGAGAGAGAGAGATAGCTTAGCGCAGATTATCACCTTTCCTTTTAAGTCATTCGTCTCATTTTAATTCTTTTATGTTATTTATTTAATATAAATCATCGCTGTTTGAACTTGAGGAAGAAAATCATTCAAACATACGATTAGTTTCTTGATGTATTAAAAAAAAATAATTGCTAATTGAATAAATAAAGTTAGTTTTCATATTATGATGAAATTCAAATTAATTGAAAATATCACCATATCAAATTATCTTTACTAGAGAAACGTGCAACAATGGTTGGCATTCCTTCATATCGTTACCCTTTTGCAATCGTTAATATGAATAATTCCTTCAGATTGTTACCCTTTTGCAATAGTTAATATGAATAATTCCTTCGTATCGGTACAATTTTGCAATAGTTAAGATAAATATATTCTTCATAACGTTACCCATTTGCAATAGTTGAGATGAATACTTCCTTCATATCGTTACCTTTTGGCAACAGTTAAAATGAATAATTCCTTCATATTGTTACCCTTTTGCAATAGTTAAGATGAATAATTCCTTCATATAATTACCCTTCTGCAAGAGTTAAGATGAATAATTCCTTCATATCACCCTTTTGCAATAGTTGAGATGAATAATTCCTTCATATCGTTACCCTTTTGCAATAGTTAAGATGAATAAATCCTTCATATAATTACCCTTTTGCAATAGTTAAGATGAATAATTCCTTCATATCACCCTTTTGCAATAGTTGAGATGAATAATTCCTTCATATCGTTACCCTTTTGCAATAGTTAAGATGAATAAATCCTTCATATAATTACCCTTTTGCAATAGTTAATATGAATAATTCCTTCATATCACCCTTTTGCAATAGTTGAGAATAATAATTCCTTCATATCGTTACCCTTTTGCAATAGTTATGATGAATAATTCCTTCATATCGTTACCCTTTTGCAATAGTTAAGATGAATAATTCCTTCATATAATTACCCTTCTGCAATAGTTAAGATGAATAATTCCTTTACATTGTTACCCTCTTGCAATAGTTAGGATGAATAATTCCTTCATATCATCACCACCATGCAACAGTTAAGATTAATAATTCTTTCATATCGTTACCCTTTTGCAATAGTTGAGATGGATAATTCCTTCATATCGTTACCCTTTTACAATAGTTGAGATGAATAATTACTTCATATCATTACCCCTTTGCAATAGTTAAGATTAATAATTCCTTCATATCACCCTTTTGCAATAGATAAGATGAATAATTTCTTCATATCGTTACCCTTTTGCAATAGTTGAGATGGATAATTCCTTCATATCGTTACCCTTTTACAATAGTTGAGATGAATAATTACTTCATATCATTACCCCTTTGCAATAGTTAAGATGAATAATTCCTTCATATCACCCTTTTGCAATAGATAAGATGAATAATTTCTTCATATCGTTACCCTTTTGCAATAGTTGAGATGGATAATTCCTTCATATCGTTACCCTTTTACAATAGTTGAGATGAATAATTACTTCATATCATTACCCCTTTGCAATAGTTAAGATTAATAATTCTTTCATATCGTTACCCTTTTGCAATAGTTAGGATGAATAATTCCTTCTTATCGCTACCCTTTTGCAATAGTTGAGAGGAATAATTCTTACATATCGTTACCCTTTTGCAATACTTGAGATGAATAATTCCTTCATATTGTTACCCTTTTGCAATAGTTGAGATGAATTATCCTTCATATCGTTACCCTTTTACAATAGTTGAGATGAAATATTCCTTCATATCATTACCCTTTGCAATAGTTGAGATGAATAACTCCTTCATATTGTTACCCTTTGGCAATAGTTAAGAAGAATAATTCCTTCATAACGTTACCCTTTTGCAATAGATGAGATGAATAATTTCCTTCATATCATTACGCTTTTGCAATAGTTGAGATGAATAAATCCTTCATATCGTTACCCTTTAGCAAAAGTTGAGATGAATAATTCCTTTACATCATTACCCATTTGCGATAGTTATGATGAATAATTCCTTCATATCGTTACCCTTTTGCAGTAGTTGAGATGAATAATTCCTTCATATCATTACCCTTTTTTAATAGTTGATATGAATAATTCCTTCATATCATTACCCTTTTGCAATAGTTGAGATGAATAATTCCTTGATATTGTTACACTTTTGAATAGTTGAGAAGAATTCCTTCATATCATTGCCCTTTTGCAATAGTTGAAATGAATAATACCTTCATATTGTTACCCTTTTGAAATAGTTAAGATGAATAATTCCTTCATATCGTTACCCTTTTGCAATAGTTGAGATGAATAATTCCTTCATATCGTTACCCTTTTGCAATAGTTGATAAGAATAATTCCTTCTTATTGTTACCCTTTTGCAATAGTTGAGATGAATAATTCCTTCATATCGGTACCCTTTAGTAATAGTTGATATGAATAATTCCTTCATATCCTTACCCTTTTGCAATATTTATGATGAATAATTCCTTCATATCGTTACCCTTTTGCAATAGTTGAGATGAATAATTCCTTTATATCGCTACCCCTTCGCTATAGTTGATATGAATAATTCCTTCATATAGTTACACTTTTGCAATAACTGAAATGAATAATTCCTTCATATCGTTAACCTTTTGCAATAGTTGAGATGAATAATTCCTTCATATCATTACCCTTTTGCAATAGTTGAGATGAATAATTCCTTCATATCGTTACCCTTTTGCAATAGTTAAGATGAATAATTTCTTCATATTTCTACCCTTATGCAATAGTTGAGAGGAATAATTCCTTTATATCGTTAATCTTTTGCAATAGTTGAGATGAATAATTCCTTCATATCATTACCCTTTTGCAATAGTTGAGATGAATAATTCCTTCATATCGTTATCCTTTTGCAATAGTTGAGATGAATAATTCCTTCATATCATTACCCTTTTGCAATAGTTGAGATGAATAATTCCTTCATATCGTTATCCTTTTGCAATAGTTAAGATGAATAATTCCTCCATATCGTTACCCTTTTGCAATAGTTAAGATGAATAATTCCTACATATCACCCTTTTGCAATAGATAAGATGAATAATTTCTTCATATCGTTACCCTTTTGCAATAGTTAAGATGAATAATTCCTTCATATCGTTACCCTTTTGCAATAGTTAAGATGAATAATTCCTTCATATCACCCTTTTGCAATAGATAAGATGAATAATTTCTTCATATCGTTACCCTTTTGCAATAGTTAAGATGAATAATTCCTTCATATCGTTACCCTTTTGAAATAGAGAAAATACAAAGGAGAGAGAATTGGGTATAAAGAAAAATATTAGGTACCTTCAAAATTCCAGCTAATAATACATATTTTTTTAAGTTTTTATAGTTTAAATATAAACGATCTAATTTTATGTTGGTTCTCTTCTTAGAACATTTTATTTTGGTTATTTATTACTTCTCTTGTAGCTTATCTATTTCCTTGTTTCTTTTCCTCACTGGGCTATTTTTATCTGTTGGAACCCTTGGGGTTGTAGCAGCTTGCTCTTCCAACTAGGGTTGAGGGTTGGCTTTTATTAATAAAAATAATAATAATAATAATGATAAAAGGGGAAGATAGAGGCACCTAATATAAAAAAAAAAAAAACAACGGTAATAGATGGGAAGAATATCATTATCATTATCAGCTAAACTTAAACCCTAGTTAGAAAAGCCGGATGCTACGGTATAAGCCCAAGGGCCCCAATAGGTAAAATAATCCAGTGAGGAAAAAAAATAAGGAAACAGATAGAATAGTGTTCCTAAGTGCACCCTAAAGCAAGAGTACAACAACAGTACCCTATGAGGGAAAAAAGATAGTAAAAGCAATAAAAGCAAATAGAAAGGAGAGGGTGAAAACAATGACAATGGATAAAAAACTACAAAGGAGATGGGGAAAACAATGACCATGGATGACAAAAAAATAGATAGGAGATGGTGAAAACAATGACCGTGGATAAAAAAAAAATAGGTAGGAGATGGTGAAAACAATGACCGTGGATTAAAAAACTACAAAGATGATGGGGAAAACAATGATCGTGGATGAAAAAAAAATAGATAGGAGATGGTGAAAACAATGACTGTGGATAAAAAAAAATAGATAGGAGATGGTGAAAACAATGACCGTGGGTAAAAATCTACAAAGGAGATGGGGAAAATAATGACCGTAGATAAAAAAAAAATAGATAGGAAATGGTAAAAACAATGACCGTGGATAAAAAACTACCAAGAAGATGGGAAAAATAATGACCGTGGATGGAAAAAAAATAGATAGGAGATGGTGAAAACAATGACCGTGGATAAAAAAAAAAAAATTAGATAGGAGATGGTGAAAAAATGACCGTGGATAAAAAAAATACAAAGGAGATGGGGAAAACAATGACCGTGGATAAAAGAAAAATAGATGGGAGATGGTGGATAAAAAAGATAGATGGGAGATGGTGAAAAAAATGACCATGGATAAAAAATAATAGATAAGAGATGGTGAAAACTATGACCGTGGATAAAAAAAATATGAAGGAGATGGTGAAAACAATAACCATGGATAAAAAAAAATATAAAAGAGATGGTGAAAACAATAACCGTGGATAAAAAAATAGAAAGGAGATGGTGAAAACAATAACCGTGGATGAAAAAATAGAAAGGAGATGGTGAAAACAGTAACCGTGGATGAAAAAATAAAAAGGAGATGGTAAAAACAATGACCATGGATAAAAAAAGTAGAAAGGAGATGGTGAAAACAATGACCGTGGATAAAATAAAATAGAAAGGAGATGGTGAAAACAATGACGGTGGACAAAAAAAAATAGAAAGGAGATAGTGAAAACAATGACCGTGGATAAAAAAATATAAATGAGATGGTGAAAACAATAACCGTGAATAAAAAAAAATAGATGGGGATGATAAAAAAAATGACCAGGGATAAAAAAAATAGAAGGGATATGGTGGAAACAATAACCGTGGATAAAAAAAAAATATATATATATAGGAGATGGTGAAAATAATGACCGTGGATAAAAAAATAAAAAGGAGATGGTGAAAACAATGACCGTGGATAAAAAAAAAATAGAAAGGAGATGGTGAAAACAATGACCGTGGATAACAGAAAAAAAAATAGATTGGAGATGGTGAAAACAATTACCGTGGATAAAAAAATAAAAAGGAGATGGTGAAAACAATGACCGTGAATAAAAGAACAAAAAGGAGATGGTGAAAACAATGACCGTGGATAAAAAAGTAGAAAGGAGATGGTGAAAACAATGACCGTGGATAACAAAATAAAAGAGATTGGATATGGTGAAAACAATAACCATGGATAAAAAAAATTGATAGGAGATGGTGAAAACAATGACCGTGGATAAAAAAAATAGAAAGGAGATGGTGAAAACAATGATCGTGGATAAAAAAATAGAAAGGAGATGGTGAAAACAATGACCGTGGATAAAAAAAAATAGAAAGGAGATGGTGAAAACGATGACCGTGGATAAAAAAAATAGAAAGGAGATGGTGAAAACAATGACCGTACCTGAAAAAAATAGAAAGATAATGGTGAAAACAATGACCTTGGATAAAAAAAAATAGAAATGAGATGGTGAAAACAATGACCGTGGATAAAAAAAAATAGAAAGGAGATGGTGAAAAAAATAACCGTGAATGAAAAAAATAGAAAGGAGATGATGAAAAAAATGACCATGGATAACAAAAATAGAAGGGAGATGGTGAAAAATATATCCGTGGATAAAAAAAAAAGATAGGAGATGGTGAAAACAATGACCGAGGATAAAAAAAAATAAAAAGGAGATGGTGAAAACAATAACCGTGGATAAAAAAGAAGTAGAAGGGGGATGGTGAAAACAATGACCATGGATAAAAAAAATAGAAAGGAGATGGTGAAAACAATGACCGTGGATAATAAAAATAGAAAGGAGATGGTGAAAACAATGACCGTGGATAAAAAAAAAATTAGATAGATGGTGAAAAAAAATTGATAAAAAAAATACAAAGGAGATGGGGAAAACAATAACCGTGGATAAAAAAAATAGATGGGAGATGGTGGATAAAAAAGATAGATGGGAGATGGTGGATAAAAAAAATATTTAGGAGATGGTGAAAACAATGACCATGGATAAAGAATAATAGATAGGAGATGTTGAAAACAATTACCGTGGATAAAAAAAATATAAAAGAGATGGTGAAAACAATAACCGTGGATGAAAAAATAGAGAGAAGATCGTGAAAACAATGACCATGCATAAAAATGAATAGATAGAAGATGGTGAAAACAATGACCGTGGATGAAAAAAAATATAAAAGAGATGGTGAAAACAATGACCGTGGATAAAAAAAAAGAAAGGAGATGGTGAAAACAATGACTGTGGATGAAAAAAAATAGAAAGGAGATGGTGAAAACAATGACTGTGGATAAAAAAAAATAGAAAGGAGATGGTGAAAACAATGACCGTTGATAAAAAAAATAGAAAGGAGATGGTGAAAACAATGACCGTGGATAGAAAAATAAAAAGGAGATGGTGAAAACAATGACCATGGATAAAAAAATAGATAGTAAATGGTGAAAACAATGACCGTGGATAAAAAAATAAAAAGGAGATAGTGAAAACAATGACCGTGAATAAAAAGAAAGTAGAAAGGAGATGGTGAAAACAATGACCGTGGATAACAAAATAAAATAGATTGGAGATGGTGAAAACAATAACCGTGGATAAAAAAATAGAAGGGAGATGGTGAAAACAATGACCGTGGATAAAAAAAATAAAAAGGAAATGGTGAAAACACTGACCATGGATAAAAAAAGTAGAAAGGAGATGGTGAAAACAATGACCGCGGATAACAAAATAAAATGGATTGGAGATGGTGAAAACAATAACCGTGGATGAAAAAAATATATAGGAGATGGTGAAAACAATGACCGTGGATAAAAAAAAAGAAAGGAGATGGTGAAAACAATGACTGTGGATAAAAAAAAAAGATAGAAAGATGGTGAAAACAATGACCGTGGATAGAAAAAAATAGAAGGGAGATGGTGAAAACAAACCGTGGATAGAAAAAAATAGAAGGGAGATGGTGAAAACAATGACCGTGGATAGAAAAAAATAAAAAGGAGATGGTGAAAACAATGACCTTGGAGAAAAAAAATAGAAGGTAGATGGGGAAAAGAATGACCGTGGATAAAAAAAAATAGAAAGGAGATGGTGAAAACAATGACCATGGATGAAAAAAAAATAGAAAGGAGATGGTGAAAACAATGACCTTGGATGAAAAAAAAAAGAGATGGTGAAAACAATAACCGTGGATGAAAAAATAGAAAGGAGATGGTGAAAACAATGACCGTAGATAAAAAAAATAGAAAGGAGATGGTGAAAACAATGACCGTGGATGAAAAAAAAATAGAAAAGAGATGGTGAAAACAATGACATTGGATGAAAAAAAAATGAAAGGAGATGGTGAAAACAATAACCGTGTTTAGAAAAAATAGATAGGAGATGCTGAAAACAATGACCGTGGATAAAAAAAAAATAGAAAGGAGATGATGAAAACAATGATCGTAGATTAAAAAAATCGAAGGGATATGGTGAAAACAATGACCGTGGATAAAAAGAAATATAAGGGAGATGGTGAAAACAATGACCATGGATAAAAAAAATAGAAAGGAGATGATGAAAACAATGACCGTGGATAAAAAAAAATAGAAAGGAGATGATGAAAACAATGATCGTAGATTAAAAAAATCGAAGGGATATGGTGAAAACAATGACCGTGGATAAAAAGAAATATAAGGGAGATGGTGAAAACAATGACCATGGATAAAAAAAATAGAAAGGAGATGGTGAAAACAATGACCGTGGATAAAAAAATAGAAAGGGGATGGTGAAAACAATGACCATGGATTAAAAAAAATAGAAAGGAGATGGTGAAAACAATGATCATGGATAAAAAAAATAGAAGGGAGATGGTGAAAACAATGACCGTTGATAAAAAAAATAGAAAAGAGATGGTGAAAACAATGCCCGTTGATAAAAAAAATAAGAAAGAGATGGTGAAAACAATAACCGTGGATAAGAAAAAATAGATAGGAGTTGGTGAAAACAATAACCGTGGATAAAAAAAAAATAAAAAACGAGATGGTGAAAACAATGCCCGTTGATAAAAAAAATAAGAAAGAGATGGTGAAAACAATAACCGTGGATAAGAAAAAATAGATAGGAGTTGGTGAAAACAATAACCGTGGATAAAAAAAAAATAAAAAACGAGATGGTGAAAACAATGACCGTGGATAGAAAAAAATAGAAAGGAGATGGTGAAAACAAACTGTGGATAGAAAAAAATAGAAGGGAGATGGTGAAAACAATGACCGTGGATAGAAAAAAATAGAAGGGAGATGGTGAAAACAATGACCGTGGATAAAAAAAATAAAAAGGAGATGGTGAAAACAATGACCGTGGGTATATAAATAGAAGAGAGATGGTGAAAACAGTTCCACCGTGGATAAAAAAAATAGAAAGGAGATGGTGAAAACAATGACTGTGGATAAAAAAAAATAGAAGGGAGATTGTGGAAACAAGCAAAGGACTTAAAAGGATGAAATATGTATATAAAACCAAGTAGAAGAATGACTAAAGAAATAAATTTAGAAACTATAAATGTGGATACTGAAAAAGGAAAAGAAGATTTAGGAAGTAAGGCGAGCTTAGAAATATAAAGGGAGTGGAAGAAAGAAATTAAAGAAGAAATATATGACGATATATTTGTACATTGTTGTACATCGGAGCAATAATAAATATGATAAAACTAAACATGATCATCATCATCTCTTCCTACGCCTATTGACACAAAGGGCCTTGGTTAGATTTCGTCAGTCGTCTCTCTCTTTTCTTGAAAGCATCTTTAATACTTGAGTACTCTTCTTTACTGAGGAAGAACTCCAATCCCTTCAAAGCATCTTTAATGTTTGATTAGGCTCCTATATTGGGGAAGACCTCCATGCAGAATTCATTGAAATCATATTCAATATTTGATTACTCTTCTGTAGTGGGGAACACCTCCAAGCAAAATTCCTTGAAAGCATCTTTAATGTTTGATTAGGCTTCTATAGTGGTCAAGACCTCCATGCAGAATTCCTTGAAATTATCTTTAATATTTCATTACTCTTCTGCTGTGGTGAAGACCTCAAAGGTGAAATCCTTGAAATCATCTTCATTATTAAGTTACTCTTTTGTAGTGGGGAAGACCTCCAAGCAGAATACCTTAAAATCATCATTAATATTTGATTACTCTTCTATAGTGGGGAAGACCTCCGATCTTAATTCCATGAAATTATCTTTAGTATTTGATTACTTTTCTGGAATAGGGAAGACCTCCTAACAGAATTCCCTGAAAGCACCTTCATTCTTCATCTCTTACTTCACGTTTCATAGTCCTCAGGCATGCAGGCCTGGGTGTTCCAACACTTCTAGTACCTGGTGGAGCCCAGTTGAAAGTTTGGTGAACTAATCATTATAAATAAACAAAATGAGGGAAGAGTAAATTATATATTTTTTGAATACGGAAAAACATTCAAACATATTTTTCTAGGAAGATAGAAGAAAATTAATTAGAGCTACAAAAACCACATGAAAAACACTTCCGGAATATATCAGAATTATTTTCATTCGGTGAAAGAAATATTAAAAAAAAAACTTTATACCAGAAGTGGAGAAAAAGACAAAACTATAAAAGAAAGAAAAACTCAAATCTAAAATACACCAAAAGATCACTAGAGGCGCCGTTGCAAAGGCCAAGCCTCAACCCAGAACCTCAACTGAAAAGAATGAAAGTGTAACATAGACTGATACTCTCTCTCTCTCTCTCTCTCTCTCTCTCTCTCTCTCTCTCTCTCTCTCTCTCTGTATGTATAATAACTAGACCAAGAGGAAATGCATACCTTGTTAAAAAGCATCTGCGAACGACTTGCAAAATCCCATCCCTCCACTTTCGCATTCCAGAACTCCAGCAAAACTCCCTTTTTCTTAATAACGCCGTCGCCATCTTTAAAAAATATCCTGTATAATCATTATATTTAGCTACGCAAACCGGTCAACATCCTTTGCTCTCTGCGACCTAGAAGCAAGGGTGGGGGCGGGGTGGGGTGGGGGGGGGTTTAAGATTACCCCCTGTCCCCTAACACACATCAACACCCCATCCACACTAGGGCCAGGGTACACCCAAAAAACCCAATCAACTCTCTTAGCAAGCATCACATCTCACCTGCTCTAAACCCCTCCCTACCCGCCACACACACTCTCTCTCTCTCTCTCTCTCTCTCTCTCTCTCTCTCTCTCTCTCTCTCTCTCTCTCTCTCTCTTGTGCATTCTCCTACTCTTCCTCTCACGTTATTTTTTCAGCCCTTCTTAAAAATCTTCGTATTCTTTACTTCCTTCGTTCTATTCTTTATTTTTCTTACATTTTTTTTTCTTGGATTACTTCCTTCTTTTCTTCTTTCTTCTTCTATTTTATTCTCTTCTCATCTTTCTACACGATCTTCATTTCTACTTCTTCACATCTGCCCCTCTTCCTTCTTTATCATAGTTTTCAGACGCCATCTTTTCTACTTCGTCCATTTTATCATCTGCTTTCCTATCTCTTTACTATCAACTTCCGGATCTTCTTAATATTATCTTTCTCTTTCCCATTTCTTTCCAATCATCCTCTCCTATTCTTACACCATCTCCTCCTCCTCATCATCACTCCTTTCTACAATAATTCGTTTCTTAATCTTTCCTCTTTCTCTCCATTTCTGTATCTTATTATTATCCTTCTCTCCTCCTCATCATCATCATTTTCTTCTCTCCTTACTACCATCATTCGTCTATTAACCTTTACTCTTTATCAGGATTATCCTTCTCTCTTCTAATTCTTTTCTCATAGTTCTCTCCTTTCTCTAAACCCTCCCTCCTCTTTTTCAATCCCCTCTTCCTCTTCCTCATTATCTTCTCTCCTCTCTACTATCATTCGTCTCTTAATCTTTACTCTTTATCAGGATTATCCTTCTCTCTTCTAATTCTTTTCTCATAGTCCTCTCCTTTCTCTAAACCCTCCCTCCTCTTTTTCAATCCCCTCTTCCTCATTATCTACTCTCCTCTCTACCATCATTCGTCTCTTAATCTTTACTCTTTATCAGGATTATCCTTCTCTATTCTAATTCTTTTCTCATAGTCCTCTCCTTTCTCTAAACCCTCCCTCCCCTTTTTCAATCCCCTCTTCCTCTTCCTCATTATCTTCTCTCCTCTCAACTATCATTCGTCGCTTAATCTTTACTCTTTATCTGGATTATCCTTCTCTCTTCTAATTCTTTTCTCATAGTCCTCTCCTTCATCTAAACCCTCCCTCCTCTTTTTCAATCTCCTCTCCCTCTTCCTCATTATCTTCTCTCCTCTCTACCATCATTCGTCTCTTACTAGCTCCTCTTTCACCTCCTATCTTCATTCCCTTTGCAGTACAGCCCAGCGGCAAACCTTCGACATCAAGGTTCGCCAAAGGGGCAGAGTCACCTTTCGCCCTTGTCTGTACCTTCGCTTTCAAAAGGGCGACCTCTGACAAACGTGGGTGATGTCAGAGTCCGATGTCAATGTAATGATATCATGTGAATACATTGACATCTGAATGGGAAATATAAGAGAAGTTTAAACTTTCTTTATTTGTTGAGAAGGATAAACAAATTTCTTGTTTGAAATTGGTTTTCTGTACTTTGATTCAAAGAAAAATTATTTGCAAATGTAATTTAAATCTAAAATATGCCAATCGAGATTCGAATAAAAATTGAATGAGTAAATGAAGAATAAAAAAAATAGACATCAGAATAGGAAACACAAAAGAAGTTTAAACTTTCTGTATTTGAGAAAAAAGATGAACTAAACAATTTTTTGTTTTGAATTGGTTTTCTGTACTTTCATATAAAAATATTTGTAACTAATTAAATCTAAAACATGCAAATCGAAAGAGAAATAAAAATTAAATGAATAAATTAAGAATATAAAATAGCCATCAGAAGAGGAAATACAAAAGAAGTTTAAACTTTATATTTTCTAAACAAAGGATAAGCATAAAAATTATTTAGTGGATAAGATTGGTTTTCTGTACGTTAACCGAATTTTTTAAAAAAGTATTCACAAATATAATAGATATTCAGATGTAAATAGGGAGTAAAAAAAAATTACATAATTACAACCAAGATGATGAAAACTTGATTCAAAACGAAAATAAAAAAAAAAATTGAAAACGTCAAAACAAATAAATCTTTTGTCTGAAATGAAAGTCATTAACTCGAGAGTCAACTGTGATACGTCTCGTACTATACTCATTTTTTTTAATGGGGCACATTTGCACCGACTCGCAGCGGTGCCCTTTTAGCACGGAAAAGTTTCCTGCTATATGATTGGTTAGAATTACCTTG
>NC_090736.1:131936003-131943503 GCF_036898095.1 Palaemon carinicauda
GGCTAGTTAGTGTGCGTGTGTGTGCGTATGTGGGAAACATTCATCAAGCTAGAGCTAGTCAGTGTGCCTGTCTATGTGTGTGCGTGTGTGTGTGTGGGAAGCTTTCTTCAGGCTAGGGCTAGTCAGTGAGTGCGTGTTTGTTTGTGTGTGTGTGCGTGTGTGCGTGTGGGAGGTACAGAGGAAGGTGTGCGAACCGGCGTCAGCTGCGGACAGAAAAACTCGACCACTGCACGAAAATAAAAAGAAAAAAAAAGCTTTTTGTGATATTTTCAGTGTATAATAATGTCGACTTTACGCCCCTGGCTCTTCTTAGTGGCTACTGGGAAAGATTAGGGAGGCGTTCGCGAGAAAGAAAATAGCAGGATTTTGAATAAGCTTTGTCAATTGTGTTGAAAAAAAAGGTGTGATTTCCTTCAACATTACGCAATTAAAATCCAGACGAAAAGTGTTTGTTTTTAACTTATTCATTTCTTTATCCATATATAATGAAACGTAAAATTAATTATTTACTCTTTTATATATATATATATATATATATATATATATATATATATATATATATATATATATATATATATATATACACACACATATATATATATATATATATATATATGCATATGAGTAAATAATTAATTTCACGTTTCATTATATACAGATAAAGCAATAAATAATTTAAGAACAAGAACTTTTCGCCTGGATTGTATTTGCCTAAAGTTGAAGGAAATCATAAGAGGAAGGAAGAGAAGACGATGGATTGACAAACTAAGAAAGTTTGCGGGTATGCACTGGCATAGAAATACCATAAATAGACGTAAGTGGGAGGACATGTCTGAGGTCTGTTCTTCAGTGGACTAGTAACAGCTGATAATGATGATGATGATGATATATGCATTTATATATATATATATATATATATATATATATATATATATATATATATATATATATATATATATATATATATATATATATATATATATATATATATATATATATATATATACATATATACATACACAGACACACACACATATATATATATATATATATATATATATATATATATATATATATATATATTTATATACACTGCAGAAAATAGATGGGCAAGTTGTGGAATGATCTTCCTAATCGGGTAGTTGAATCAGTAAAACTTAAAAAGTTCAAAGTTGGAGCAAATGTTTTTATGTCGAACAGGCTGACATGAGTCTTTTTATAGTTTATATATGACATATCTATTTTGACGTTGTTAATAGTTTATATATGACATATCTGTTTTGACGTTGTTACTGTTTTTAGAATGATTTATTGTTAATTTGTTCTCATCATTTATTTATTTCCTTATTTCCTTTCCTCACTGGGCTATTTTTCCCTATTGGAGCCCTTGGGCTTATAGAATCTTGTTTTTTCCAACTAGGCTTGTAGCTTGGCTAATAATAATAATAATAATAATAATAATAATAATAATAATGATAGATAATTTATGAACATTAGGAATAACAGAATGGGTCCCTAGAGATTGCAAAAGAAGCAGAGGAAGGAAGAAAAGACGATGGATTGACGAACTAGGAAAGATCATAAACAGACGCTAGTGGAAGAACGTGTCTGAGGCCTTTGTTGTGCAAGGGACAAGTAACGGCTAATGATGATGATGATGATGATGATGATATATATATATATATATATATATATATATATATATATATATATATATATATATATATATATATATATATATATGTGTGTGTGTGTGTGTGTGTATGTTTGTGTGTGTGTTTATCCTTACAATCGTATACAATATTTACAACCAACATCAATTTGCGGTAGAAATCTCTGAGTAAAATCTTTCACCTTGGCATACTGTCTATCAGATTTCTTTTGTGAAGGGAGACCCCTTACGGCCGTAATTTGCAACTCGATCACTCTCTTTTCCTCAGGGAATAATCGGCAATTATGTAGAAAAAAACGACCTAAGAACAATATGGCTTCGAATATATATCCATTATTCGTTGTACGTAACATAATATTCCCGATATAGTGCGTAACTTCGAAATATTTATTTTAATGTTGTTACGGTTCTTAAAATATCTTATTTTTTCCTTGTATCTTTTCCTCGCTGGGCTATTTTCCCTGTTGGAGCCAATGGGCGTATAGAATCCTGCTTTTCTAAGTAGGGCTGTATCTTGGGAAGTAATAATAATAATAATAATAATAATAATAATAATAATAATAATAATAATATGGAATTTTGATGAAAGCCAGTAGCTGAATACCAGACAGGAAAACAACACTCGAAACAATGTAGAAATCTATCCTCAGGATAAATATTATAAAATACAAGATAATATAAAACATAAAATACCTTGCCAACTTCACCGCTTAAATATTAAAACAAGTTGGAATATTTTAAACAAAACTTAAGTAAATTTCAAATACAAAAAAAAATATTCATATGAAAGCAATTTAGCATTCATTTAACTAATACACTAAATAACATAATTAAAAAACGCATGGTTTATAAATAAACGTTTATTCTTGTGTGTAACATGAATACCCTACGGGCAATACACTCCTAGTTTAACCAACACGAAATTCAATATCCGAAAGTTAATGCACATCTTAATGTACTTGTAATATCAACGATGGAAGTAACGACAAGGTTATTGAAATATTATCTTTCATTTATTATTGGTAAGTCACAATTATGCAATCCGATGCAATAATGATATCAGAACAGCGAAATTAAGATGATGATTCTAGTTCTACTTGGAACAAAATGTCCTTGACAATAGACATTTTTTTTTAGTGAGGCAGATTTGCACCGTCTCGCAGGGGTGCCCTTTTAGCTAGGAAAAGTTTCCTGATCGCTGATTGGTTGGACAAGATAATTCTAACCAATCAGATCGTAGGAAACTTTTCGAGCTAAAAGGGCACCGCTGCGAGTCGGTGCAAATGCGCCTCATTAAAAGAAATTGACTATAGAGATGTTCCTGACAGGGATTCGAGTTCAGCTAAAGCTCAATAGTATCTTGTAGAGTCTGCAACTTCACCATCGTTATGTGCTAACGATGGGGATTTTAGAGGAGCCAATGGGCCTGTTTGCCGAGTCATCACCAGCCATTATCTAGCCCTCCCTTGGTCCTAGCTTGGGTGGAGATTGGGTTTGGGCGCTGACCTTATGTATATATGCTCAGCCTCTAGGGAATTATTAAAGGCCCTTGTCTCTGCCATACATAAGTATCCTTCAAACCTTTAAATCGACTCATTTCATTAAAGCTATTTGGCGTTGCACCAACATAGCCCAAGAGATCCAGACAGAAAGACGGAAACAAGCGAAGACGGGATGAAGGAATCGAGTGAATGATCGACAGTGAATGATTTAAAGGGGATTCGAGACGTACAAAGAATGAAAGATACAGAAAACGAGAATAGTGAATGACAGAAAAAGAACCGTATGAGTGATAGAATCTGGTACGAGGGCCATTAGAAACCGAACGTCAAGTCAATTTGGGTCTCTTCTTAATATAAATTAAGACTAATGGATGCTGAAGATGATGCATTAAAATGAGAAATGTTTTTTTTTTTTTTTTTCACCGGTCTTAATTGACGTGAAATGACCACACTCTACTTTGCCTTAGGGAACTTCAAAATTGAAATGATTCTGGTTGATTTAAAGTAGTTATTCAAAGTAGTTTTCTTCTAAAAGACTGATGGTGTCAAATTATTATTATTATTATTATTATTATTATTATTATTATTATTATTATTAATTGCTAAGCTACACCCTAATTGGAAAAGCTGGATGCTATAAGCCCAGTGGCCCCAATAGGGAAAATAGCCCAGTGAGGAAAGGAAAAGAGGAAAAATAAAATATTTTAAGAACAGTAACATTAAAATAAATATTTCATATATAAACTTTAAATAATTTAACAAAACAAGAGGAAAAGAAATTAGATAAAATAATGTGCCCAAGTGTACCCTCAAGGTTGAGTAATAAAGGATGGGAATCTGTATTTCTATCAATTTTATATTATAATCTTTTATCTTCTGCAAAAAATAATGCCAGCAGCACCGCTGGATATAATAATCAGTTTTAACAATATTTCTGTTTTCATTGGATGAAGTAGTTTGAAGAAAATTTTATTGGTTGATGTGAATTAACATTTGTTTCTTAGATAATCAGTTTTAACAATCGCTCTGTTTTAATTAGATGAAGTAGTTTAAAGAAAATTTTATTGGTTGATGTGAATGACATGTGTTACTTAAATCAAGAAGGATTAAACTAGATATATACCTATATAAATTCCATCCATTTGTTGATTATACTTACCCTCTTGCTTGAGGGTACACACGGGCCCTGTATCCTGTCTAGTTTATATAGGAAATATTTATTTCAATGTTGTTACTGTTCTTGAAATATTTTATTTTTCCTAGTTTCATTTTCTATCTGGGCTACTTTCCCTGTTGTGGCCCCTGGGCTTATAGCATCCTGCTTTTCCAACTAGGGTTATAGCTTAGCAAGTAATAATAATAATAATAATAATAATAATAATAATAATAATAATAATAATAATAATAATAATAATAATTCTCGAGATTTGTTTATCAGAAGTGACTACGAATAGTGATTAACAAGTTTTTTTCATGTGGCATTGTTGATCATTAATTCCTCCCTCTAGAAATAGTAATTTTAAGCTTTTGTATTAGGAATAAATAAGATTATAAAATAAATAATAACATCAGAAGGAGTTAAAAGATTAAATAAATCTATTCAATTGTATATTTTAATTTCTTACGTCAGTTTCTACCCTCACAAAGCTTAAGAGTGATGTTTCTCAGTAGCCAGTCCAGACTAAGCTTGTTCCAAGGCCACGAGTGTTGATTCTCATTTATCTCTCTCTCTCTCTCTCTCTCTCTCTCTCTCTCTCTCTCTCTCTCTCTCTCTCTCTCTCTCTCATCTGGCGCGGCTATCCCATAATATATCAACGGTCAGGGATCATTATTATTCCCACGACAGGACGTTTTAGGAGGAGTGTCGGGCGTGTTTCAATATTTTAGATTTTATGAAGGGAAGACGAGCTGCTATGATATACCTGTTACGGAAATGGACGGTGGGTATCGACGCAAAGCAAGAGATTCCTGAATTTAAAAGCTAAAAAGGACTGTGATATATCTAGGTGTAGACTCACGCACTTTGAAGTGAATTCTTTCTTTTTTCTCTATTTTCCTTTTCATCAGCCATAAAAGTTTTTTTACGTTTCCTTCATTGATTTCAAAATGATTTTCAGTACAATGTCTTTTTTTTTCTTCAATTGAACAACAGTGTATAGATTCATACATTAAATTATATCTCTCTTTTACAACATATACACACACTACATGTAAAAAAAAAATTTTCTCTCTCTCTCTCTCTCTCTCTCTCTCTCTCTCTCTCTCTCTCTATATATATATATATATATATATATATATATATATATACATATATATATATATATATATATATACTGTATGTATATATATATATATATATGTGTGTGTGTGTGTGTGTGTGTGTGAGTGTTTGTGCATATGTGTCTGTATGTACTCGTTTGTGTATTCGTATATATGAGAGTTCGTGTAGAGAGAGAGAGAGAGAGAGAGAGAGAGAGAGAGAGAGAGAGAGAGAGAGAGAATATGTCTCTGTCTCACTACGTCTAACATGAATGATTACTTTTCTTATGCCTAATCCTAATTTCTATATACGAAACTTAATTGGGACAGAATTAGACAGCAAATGGGATTAATTGTAGGTCTGTGTTTGTTCCCTTACGGATCTACTATTTATTAAAATCTTTCTTACTGTCCAAAAAAAAAGGAAAAAGAAATACACATAACGATACTAAATAATACCAGCTAATTAATTACAAATTATATAGCAATTAAAATTGGTAATCCAATGGATAATAATTATAAGATGTACTGTTCATCATTCAACAAAATATATTTTCTAATGGTCACTCATGAATGGCAGAGGCAAGGGACAGTGACAATTCCCTTACAGGACAATGCCATTGAGACCCACCATATATCCATATGATCAGCGATGAAGCCCCATCTCCACCCTACTTAGGACTCGGGAGGGCCAGGCAATGGCTACTGAGGACTCATCATGTAGATTTATACACTCATCGAAACGCCTCATCAATGTCCTAAAGACTCACCATATATCCATATGATGAGGGCTCAAGCCCCATCTCCACCCAAGCTAGGACCAGGGAGGGTCAGGCAATGGCAGCTGAGGACTCAGCGGGTAGATCTAAAGGCTCCTCCAAATGCCCCATCAATGCCCTAGAGACTAACCACATATCCAGTATCAGGGCCCAAGCATTCTCTCCAGCCAAGCTAGGACCAGAGAGGGTCAGGCAATGGCTGCTAATGGGTCAGCAGATAAATGTAAAGGCTCTTCCAAACACCCGATCAATGCCCTGGAAACAACCATGTGTCCATATGCTTAGGGCCCAAACTTCCTCTCTACCCAAGCTAGGACCAGGGAGGGCCAGGCAATGGCTGCTGATGACTCAGCAGATAGATGTAAAGGATCTTCCAAACGCCCCAGCAATGTCCTGGAGACTAACCATATGTCAGTATGATTTGGGCCCAAGCCCCTTTCCACCCAAGCTAGGACCAGGGAGGGCCAGGCAGATGGCTGCTAAAGACTCAGCAGATAGACTTATAGGCTCAACCCAAAACCTCACATCCTTAGTTCACAAGCGTGGTGAAGTTATAGACACTAAAAGAAACAATCGATCTTGAGCGGGACTCCATCTCCCGTCTAGCAGAACACCAGGCAAAATTTCTCCAAGTATATTTTTTCTTTGTACTGCGTTGAGGTTTCCTCCTTTAAACCAATATATTATATCAATTTTGTCCAAAAAAAAAAGAAAGAATTATACAAGGTTATGGTGGTCTGGTGGTAGTGTCCCTGTCTGATGATTGCCAAAATGGAGTTAGAGTTCTGCTCAAACTAGTTAATTCCTTTGGTTGCTGCAACCTCACCATCCTTGTGAGATAATGATGGGGGAGGGCTGGGCGGAGCCTATACGTCTATCTAATGAGTTATCAGCAGCCATTGCCTGGCCCTCCTTGGTCCTACCTTGGGTGGGGAGGGGCCTTAGGCGCTGATCATATGTATGTATGGTCAGTCTCTAGGGCATTGTCCTGCTTGATAGGACAATGTCCCTGTCCCTTACCTCTGCCATTCATGAGCGGCCTTTAAACCTTTTAGCTTAAGTACCTGAAACCTGGATTTTTTCTTTTTTTTTTAATCTTTTCATCACAACAGATGGTAAATACAAAGGACCAACCTAGCTATTGATTTTAGGTAACCGCTTCATGACCTAAGCAGTAAAATCGAATGAAGTAAAATGTATAAACTCATACCTGCTTGCTTGGAAGGCAATTACTGCATGCCTTTGGGATACAATTTCAGGAGAACATAATTATCTCTGAAAGGGTACA
>NC_090736.1:131948503-131951003 GCF_036898095.1 Palaemon carinicauda
TTGGTGAAAGGGCTTTTAGCTACTGTGTGCCTAGACATTATAATAAACTGCCAACTGAAATGAAGGACTTAAAGGGAGCAATTTAATTTGAGAAGAAACTAAAGACATTAATTTTCACAAGATCATATGATTTGGAAGATGCTACAATCAAAGAATTGTATAAGTTATAATAAAAATGTTTCGTTTAGATGATTAATATGGACCCGCCCGAGAAGTAGTTCACTCGACTTCAGTGGAGGGTTGGATTTAAACCCAAAACAAGTAACAAGTAACAAGTAAGGATTTTGGATGTCTCAGTGACTTCTTAGTCCATCCACGGAGACTCCATTTGCTCTTTGGTAGAGCGATTTAGTTTAAACATTTAGAGAGTTCCAATGCTCTTGTCTAACTTATTCTTCAACTCGTTTATCATGTTACTGTTTATTATATCCGCTAGAAGTCTAGTCCAAGTAGAGAGAGAGAGAGAGAGAGAGAGAGAGAGAGAGAGAGAGAGAGAGAGAGAGAGAGAGATCAAAACCTTTACGTAAAACCGTACAGCGAATATAATCCGCTTTCTGGAATATGAAATATTCAAGACCGCAGGTGTTGCTCGAGTCGGTATTTCTTCAATAAGGAAAGGTATATATCTTTCATTGTCTTCATTTTTTATCTTTCTTCCAAAAAACGTATTTATCTTAACGATTTGTTACTTTTTGTGTATTATTTTTTTAAGCGTTGAGGCTACTATAACCTCTTTATTATCCAAAAATTATATGAATATTATTATCATAATTATCAAAATTATCAAAATTATTATCATCAAAATTTTCCTACTAATATAATAATAATAATAATAATAATAATAATAATAATAATAATAATAATAATAATAATAACAGCGTCAAGTAATCTTTTCAGGTCTCACCTAACTTCATATAAATTTCCGTCTCGAGTTTTAATCGTTACAGAAATACTAATTGGTTTCCATTGTATCAGATATTCCCGATTCTGTATTTAGAGGTTATAAAACTCGTGAGGCTAATCTCCCTCAATGATTTCTTAATATAAAGATTGAACGTTAATCAGCTTCTTTGCTCGCTGGAACGAAATTAGTTTCAGATGGGATCATGAAATATCCTCGCGTTCATCAGTATCTTCATTACTATAAGTCTTGGAATTATCTTTTTATTATCATCATTATCACTAATTGCTAAGGTACAACCCTAGTTGGAAAAGCACAAATGCTATAAGCTGATGGGCTCCAAAAAGGAAAATAGGCCAGTGAGGAAAAGGAATAAGGAAAAATAAAATATCTAAGAACAGTAACATTAAAATGAATATCTCCTATATAAACCATAAAAAACTTTACCAAAACAAGAGGAAGAAAAATAAGATAGAATAGTGTGCCCAAGTGTACCCTCAAGCAAGATAATTCTAACCCAAGAGACAGTGGAAAACCATGGTACAGAGGCTATGGCACTACCTAAAACTAGAGAACAATGATTTGAATTTGGAGTGTCCTTCTCTTAGAAGAGCTGCTAACCATAGCTAAAGAGTCGTTCCTACCCTTACCAAGAGGAAAGTGACCACTGAACAATTACAGTGCAGTAGTTACCCCTTGGGTGAAGAAGAATTGTTTGGTCTGTTAAATTATTTGTACTGAAGATTATATCATTCAAACTATATTATTCGCATGCATTAATTACAAATATTCGCGAGAAAGTTAAAGAGCAATACAGTCTTATTTCAGAATCATTTGACTATGAATCTAAGTTATGAATAACAACAACAACAAATGCAGCCGTTTCCAGTCCACTGCGAGAGAAAGGCCTCAGACTTTTCCTGATTCATGTCTGGAGTTTGCCCAATTTTTATCACCACGCTGGCCAGTGCGGATTGGTAATGGGGGCAGGCTTCGATCTGATTGCTCATAGCAAACCAACCTAGTATAGATGTCCCAGCCTAGTATAGCTTTGCTAATCGTGACGATACACAAGCCTTAATTTCGTTCAAACGTAGCAATAGTTAATGGAAGTTATTCTTTTAAAATATATATTAATTAGTGAAAAATACATTGAGGTTAAAACATACTTCAACGGTGAATTGTATGAAATATGAATATGATGATTGTAAGAACGTTTCTTGATGGTCAATTTTATAGTCGAATGAGAGAGAGAGAGAGAGAGAGAGAGAGAGAGAGAGAGAGAGAGAGAGAGAGAGAGAGAGATGATGATGATTGTATGAACGTTTCTTAATGGTCAATTCTGTAGTCAAATGAGAGAGAGAGAGAGAGAGAGAGAGAGAGAGAGAGAGAGAGAGAGAGAGAGAGAGAGAGAGAGATGATGATGATGATTGTAAGAACGTTTCTTGATGGTCAATTCTATAGTCAAATGAGAGAGAGAGAGAGAGAGAGAGAGAGAGAGAGAGAGAGAGAGAGATGATGATGATGATGATTGTAAGAACGTTTCTTGATGGTCAATTCTATAGTCAAATGAGAGAGAGAGAGAGAGAGAGAGAGAGA
>NC_090736.1:131958503-131975322 GCF_036898095.1 Palaemon carinicauda
AGGTGTGTGATATACCTCCAAATGTCTGTATTTATTTGTTTACTAGTTATGTAATGGGTGTTCGGAAATTATACTGTAATGGTAATTGGTTTCTAATGTAAATAAACAAGTGAGAGTTTTGTAAATACTTTTCTTCTCTATGTATGTAACGTATATTGTTAGTCTCTGTTTAGCCGTCAATTTGTTTAGTAACCTCTTATTAAAGAGACCTATCATTGTTCGTGTTTCTTTGCCAGCCTACAAGAGATCAAACAGTAGGGTTCCCCTTTTCTATATGACCAGAAAAACAACCCTCAAAGTAAAGTAAGTAAAGTTTAAAATGCATTTTTTCTATTTGAATTCCGGATGTAGAAAGGGACACCAATGTTACATATTCAGAGTTAATGTTAAGAATAACAGGAATCTAAGAAGGACAAATATCAGATAAGACGAGTGGCACATGCACGTGATAATTACTCTTCTCTAATCTCTTCTCTAGAGGAGACTCTTTAGCTATGGTAAGCAGCTGCTCTTCTAGTAGAAGGACATTCCAAAATCAAACCATTGTTCTCTAATCTTGGGTAGTGTTATAGCCTCTGTACCTTGGTCTTCCACTGTCTTGGGTTAGAGTTCCCTTGCTTGAGGATGCACTCGGGCACAATATTCTATCTTAATTCTCTTACTCTTGTTTTGTTAAAGTTTTTATAGTTTATATAGGAGATATTTATTTTAATGTTGTTGCTCTTCTTAAAATATTTTATTTTTCTTCGTTTCCTTTCCTCACCGAGCTATTTTCCCTGTTGGAACCCCTGCGCTTCTAGCATCCTGTTTTTCCAACTAGGGTTGTAGCTTAGCAAATAATGATAATAATAATAATAATAATAATAATAATAATAATAATAATAATAATAATTTGTAGACGTTTGTTAATCATGCTGTAACAAATGACTGTAAAATCTTCCGCAATTAAGATCGTCAAGTCACGACAAGGTGTAATCAAGACAGCAATAAACAGAGTTAAATGCAATATGAAGAGCAGTGCACTCTCTTACTCTTCCAGTATTATGATTATCTTTACCCAATTTTCCTACCGCCGCTAGATACATATTACTCGGGGTTGTTTCTACCTATCTCCCCCAAATGAGCAACTAAAAAACCTAAAGGTGGGCCACAAACATTTTCATAAAATCAACAAAGGTGGGTCACAAACATTTACATAGAACACAAAAGGTGGGCTACAAACATTTTCATAACACCACAAAGGTGGGCCACAAACATTTATATAGAACACAAAAGGTGGGCTACAAACATTTTCATAAAATCAACAAAGGTGGGCTACAAACATCTAAATAAAGCCACAAAGGTGGACCACCAAACATTTTCATAACACCACAAAGGTGGGTCACAAACATTTATATAGAACACAAAAGGTGGGCCACAAACATTTTCATAAAATCAACAAAGGTGGGCCACAAACATCTAAATAAAGCCACAAAGGTGGACCACCAAACATTTTCATAACACCACAAAGGTGGGCCACAAACATTTATATAGAACACAAAGGGTGGGCTACAAACATTTTCATAAATCCCCAAAGGTTGGCAACAAACATACCCATAAATCCCAAAAGGTAGACCACAAACATATTCATAAATCATAAATCAATATAATCTACATAAAACACGAGTGGCGGGTCCAAAACTCCAATAAAGTCCAAGAGATGTACTACACACTTGTGTGGAAAAAAAAAAAAAAAAAAAAAAAAAAAAACTAAAACGAAGGGACCACTATTATCTCCACGTAAACTGTCAATCGAAATAGTCAATGACGCCAAAAACACACACCAGCATAACAATTGCTTTCAAACATCTTAGCAAATGCAGCTTAACCTTTTGTTGATGACTGCGCTCGACATTTATACCTTCACAAGAAAAAATAAAAAATATTCGATGCGGACGATTGAGGAAAAAGAACTGATGGCTTAAAATGTCTAAAGCTACTGTAGTCTCCACGTCAGATCACTTCGAATTTCAATTATTAATTGGTAATTATTAATTATGGACATCGCTACCTAATTTTGTTTTGTGCTTTCGAAATATAGGATGTTTAAAAATATTCTGACCAATTTATAGTTTAAATTTCTTTCGCCTTAAGGTTAACATTTCTATTTCTTGACGTCAAATCACTTCGATTTTTTTCATTATATTAATTTTGAACATCACTACCTAATTTTCTCATGGGTTGGGGGAGGCTGTGCTTTTGAAAACGAAAATTTCAAAATTCATTGCCTAATTTATAGTTAAAGTTCCTTTGCCTTGAAATCAAAATTTCATCAAGTTTCAAGTCTGATGATCAGTTTTGAACTCTATCATTCATACAATCTAAGAATTTTGACAGACAGCCGAAGAATTTCAACGACCAGTCTAAGAATTTTGACGACCAGACTAAGAATTTTGACGAACATTCTAAGAATTTCGACGACCAGTCTAAGAATTTTGACGGACAGCCTAAGAATTTCAACGACCATTCTAAGAATTTCGACGACCAGTCTAAGAATTTCGACGACCATTCTTAGAACTTTGACGACCAGTCTAAGAATTTTGACGGACAGTCTAAGAATTTCGACGACCAGTTTAAGAATTTTGACGGACAGCCTAAGAATTTCAACGACCAGGGTAAGAATTTTGACGACCAGACTAAGAATTTTCACGACCAGTCTAAGAATTTCAACGACCAGTCTAAGAATTTTGACGGACAGTCTAAGAATTTTGACAGTCTAAGAATCTTGACAACCAGTTTAAGAATTCTGACGGACAGCCTAAAAATTTCAACGACCAGTCTAAGAATTTTGACGACCAGACTAAGAATTTCGACGACCAGTCTAAGAATTTTGACGGACAGTCTAAGAATTTTGACAAACAGTCTAAGAATTTCGACAACCAGTTTAAGAATTTTGACGGACAGCCTAAAAATTCCAACGACCAGTCTAAGAATTTTGACGACCAGACTAAGAATTTCGACAACCAGTCTAAGAATTTCGTCGACCAGTCTAAGAATTTTGACAAACAGTCTAAAAAATTTGAAGAACATTCTAAGAATTTCGACAACCAGTTTAAGAATTTTGACGGACAGCCTAAATATTCCAACGACCAGTCTAAGAATTTTGACGACCAGACTAAGAATTTCGACAACCAGTCTAAGAATTTTGACGAACAGTCTAAGAATTTTGACGAACATTCTAAGAATTTCGACGACCAGTCTAAGAATTCTGACGGACAGTCTAAGAATTCTGACGGACAGTCTAAGAATTTTGACAAACAGTCTAAGAATTCTGACGGACAGTATAAGAGTTTCAACCAGTTATTACGTAGACCACTATCCCCCTTTTTTAAAGGGGTAAGCATACGCTGTAATGGCCAGGGTTGGGGGATTTGACGAATCCAACCTTTAAGATCTATTGTATAAAAAAGACTATCTTTCTATTTTTAGGTTAAGTTCATTTAATCTTTTCCCTTTTTTTACTCCCAACCCAACGACCTTTAAAAGAACTTTTTTTTAACGAAATCTTATCTATTCCTAAAGGTTATTATAGTACTATTTTTTTATACGATAACCATACGGTGAATAATTTCAAGGATATATAATATTTTAGGATACATATTTACTTGTTTTGTTTTATCTTGCCCACTTACTTTACTTTATCAGTAAGGATCACGAAAAAATAAAAAAGTAAAAACTAATTTTTGTATTTTTTTCGACAAGTTTTCCTATAGAAAATTATTGTTCCATGTCTAATATCATCATTTGTTGAATAATTTTAAGGATTAATATTTTTAATCGGAAAATTTTACTTTAACCTATTATCTTATTTTGTCAGTAAGTACGAAAAAAATACAAAATATCTCAACTGTTTCAGTTTTATTTATTTTTTTGGACAATGATAATTATAGTCCTACTTCAGATACTATAGATATTAGTTAACTAATTTCAACGATACATATTGTCTTAACATAATTTGTTTTCTTTTTTTTTTTTTTTTGCTTCTGCTTTTTTCTTCCCTTTATCAGTATTTCTTTTAGTTTTTTTTCAACATTTATTAAAAAAAAAAAAAAAAAAAACCTTTTTCTAGTTTGTTTTAGTTTTTTTCAATAAGCATCTCATTGTTGAAACACTCTCTAGTTTCATTTTTTTTCAGCAAGTACCTAATTGCATAAACACTTTTTTAGTTCCAGTTTTCTTTTCAAGAAGTATCTTATTGCAGGAAAACTTTTTTAATTTCATTTTTTCAACAAGTATCTTATGGCAGAAAAACTTTTTTAATTTCATTTTTTTCAACAAGTATCTTATTGCAGAAAAACTTTTTTAATTTCATTTTTTCAACAAGTATCTTATTGCAGAAACACCTTTTTATTTTTTTTTTCAACAAGTATCTTATCGTACAAACAGTTTTTTTTTTAATTTAAGTTTTTTTTCAACAAGTATTTTATCGAGAAACACTTTTTTAGTGTCAGTTTTTTTTTCAACAAATATCTTATCGCAGAAACTTTTTTTAGATTAAGTTTTTTCAACAAGTATCTTATCGTAGAAAAACTTTTTCAGTTTCACTTTTTTTCAACAAGTATTTTATTGCAGAAACACTTCCTCTTCTTCTTCTTCTTCTTCTTCTTCTTCTTCTTCTTCTTCCCAGCTGAATTGAACTCCGGTGCACTCGAAAAACAAAAGAGATCACCAGTCAGTGACTCATTTGTTAATTCAAGACTCACCGCCCAACCTCTTGACTACATAATCGCGCTACGCAAGTACATCGCATCATGTTAATTAATGCGCGCCCGAATGCGCTTCGACGCACAAGTGCGCTCAAGCACCAATCATCAAAAGATAGATAGCAAGTCTGCAAAAAAAAAAGGGGGGGGGGATTGCGTGTACGCGGGTGCGCATAAATAAATGTGAAATAAAATCCATTTCTCTTTCGCTCTTCAGGCATCACTTCGCGCGAAGCTGTCTTCGTCTTTTATTACTCCTGGGACTGATTATGTAACTTACAATGATGATGATGATGGAGATGATAACTCCAATAATGATGAAAAGGATAAGAGTGATGACCACAATGATAAAGATAATGATGATGACCACAATGATGATGATGATGATGATAATGATGATAACACCAATGATGGCTACAATTATGATGAGGACTAGATTGATGATCAGCGTGATGAACACAATGATGATGATGATGATGATGGTGAGCATAATGAGGACAACAAGCACTTATGATGATAATGATGACTGCAATGATGATGATGATGATGATGATGAGAAGGATGACCGCAATGATGATGATGAGGATGACGGTGATGATTGCAACAATGATGATGATGATGATGATGATAATAATGATGATTGCAATGATGATGATGAGGATGAGAATGATGACCGCAATGATGATGATAAGGATGACGGTGATGACTGCAACGATGATGATGATGATGATGATAATAATAATGAGGATTGCAATGATGATGATAATCAGCATAATGATCGCAACGATTATGATAATGATGAACACAATGATGACGACCAGGATGATGATCGCAATGATGTTGATGATGAAAATGATAATGAACGAAATAATGAGCATAAGGAATAATAAAGCTATGGAATGAGATGTAAATATACTAGTGAACTACATCGTATGAATAATATTAATATTAATATATATATATATATATATATATATATATATATATATATATATATATATATATATATATATATATATATATATAAAAGTGTGTGTGTACATATATATATATATATATATATATATATATATATATATATATATGTACATATATACATACATATACACACACATATACATATATGTATATATATATATATATATATATATGTATATATATATATATATATATATATATAGAGAGAGAGAGAGAGAGAGAGAGAGAGAGAGAGAGAGAGAGAGAGAGAGAGAGAGAGAGAGAGAGAGAGAGTAGGACGTTTAATACCACTCTTCGGTAAAAGACAGACGCAGAATCTAACAACTGCTTGTTCAAAATTTAATCTAAACAGAGTCCTTCTTTTCATTCCAAAAGACTGTGTTAACCAACCAAGAATAGGCAAAAAAATTGACATTCTTACCACTATCATAATATAAATAAAATTCCTGATATAAAACTACTATAAAATATAAATATTTCCAATAGCTATTAACATCTTATATTCTCATTTGATTTAAAAGCTTGATTAAACCTTTCATAATTTTAAAAATATCGAAAAATATAACGATTAACACTCTAAAATATTTAAGAATAATATCTATAATTTTAATTGTATTTCAAATCACTTGAGTAAATCCTTCATACCTGAAACATTCAAATTTAAAAGAAATATTAAAATCCCAGTTAAGAATAACATAAATATTTAAGATTGGTCAAATATTTCGCATTAAGTTTCATTTAAAAGGAAAAAATCAAATCTTTCATTTTTGGCTTCACTGAAACTTTAAAGAATTCGTTCAAGAAAAAAGATTTATTTGTGTTGTCACAATTAACCGAAAATTTCAAATCTTTAGAGTCCATATAGTCTCTTTCAATCATTAAATGTCAAACGTAAGTATATCTTTATCAAGTGGCTTTACTGAGTACTTAAAAACAATCACTAAAAAATATACAAAAAGAATTTCCTTGGAAAAACTAATAAAAAGAATAAAAAAAAATATTTTTCTTTTATTCCTTGTCAAATTCAGTTCACTTTTAAAATCTAAATAAAAAAATTGAGAAAATAAGCGTTAAACAAAAGTTGTTTTGTAAACGACTAAAATTATCTTCTTGGGGTCTACATAAAAAATATACACATTTTTGGGATTAATTATTCTTTCTCTTATTCCCATTTAATTTCAGTTGACTTTAGGAAACCTAAATAACCCCGCCCCCACACAAAAAAATAAGCATTAAAAAAAAAATTTGTTTTGAAAACAAGTCTAAGATTATCCTTTTGGGTCTAAATAAAAAAAAAAGTATTCTTTATTTTATTCCCATTCAATTTCAGTTGACTTTAGGAAACCTAAATAACCCCGCCCCCACACAAAAAAATAAGCATTAAAAAAAAATTTGTTTTGAAAACAAGTCTAAGATTATCCTTTTGGGTCTAAATAAAAAAAAAAAAAGTATTCTTTCTTTTATTCCCATTCAATTTCAGTTGACTTTAGGAAATCTAAATATATAAAACTTGAGAATACAAGCGTTCAAAAAGAAAAAAAAAATCGTGCTGATCGCCTAAATAAAAAATGCACATCCTGAAGAACAAGTATTTTTTTTTTTTTTAATCTTATTCCTTACCAATTTCAGTTGACTTTAGGAAGTCTAAATACAAACATAAATGAGAAAACAAGCGTTAAAAATTCTTTTTTTTTTTTCAAACAAAACAAAAATCATCCTCTTGAGTCTAGATAAATTTAAAAAATGAGAAAACGAGCGTTAAAAAGTTTTTTTTTTTAAACAAAACAAAAATCATCCTCTTGAATCTAAATAAACAAAAATGTGAAAACAAGCGTTAAAAGTTTTTTTTTTTTTTCTTAACAAAAAAAAGTTATCCTCTTGGGTTTAAATAAGAAAAATATGAGGAAACAAGGGTTAATTTTTCTTTAAACAAAAATTATCCTCTTTGGTCTGAATAAAAAAAAATGAGAAAACAAGTGTCAAACATAGTTACTTTTCAAACAACGCTAGAATTATCCTCTTGTGTCTAAATGAAAATAAATGATAAAAAAAGGCGTTCTTTTTTTTCTTTTTTTTTTTGGAAAAAAAAATTTTCCTGCATAGAAATAAAACAATGAAGAAAACAAGCGTTAAAAATTTTTACTTTTTTAAACAATACTAAAATCATCATGTTGGGTCTAAATAAAAAAAAAAAACAAGCGTTAAAAGGATTTTTTTTTCCCAAAAAGAAATATCCTCTTTGGTCTAAAAAAAAAATCAGAAAACGAGTGTTCAAAATGCTTTAAAAAAAAAAGAAAAAAAATTATCTGGGGTCTAAATAAAAAAGAAAATGAGAAAAGAAGCGTTAAAAATGCTTATTTTGAAAACAAAACAAAAATTATTCGCTAGCATTTAAAAAAAAAGAGAGAGAAAAAAATACAAAACAAGTTTTTTTTTTTTTTTTTGAAAAACCAAATAGAAATTATCCTCTTAGGTCTAAATAAAAATAAACGAAAAATAGGCGTCAAAAATGCTTTTTTTTTAACAAAACAAAATGATCCTCTTGGTTCTAAATAAAAAAAATGCACATCCTTAAGAACAAGTATATTTCATTTTATTCCTAACCAATTTCAGCTGATTTTAGAAAATCTAAATATACAAAAATTGAGAAAACGAGCGTCCAAAAGACTACTTTCGAAAAGAAAAAAAAATCATCCTCATATATCCAACATATGTACTTTAGAAAAAAAAAATCTAAAAAATTATCCTTACGCGTCTAAACATAAAAAAATGTACTCTCAAAACAGAATTTAAAAATATATATACTTTAAATTTTTTTTAAATGATCCTTATACATCCATATAAAATTGTACTTTAAAAAAGTCTAATTAAATAAAATTTAAAGATTATCATCATACATCTAAATAAAAAAATATATACTTTCAAAAAAATTCATCTAAATAATATACTTTCAAAAAATTCATCTAAATAATATACTTTCAAAATATCTATCTAAATAATCATCTATATGCATCTACATAAAATAAATATGCTTCCACAAAAAATTCATCTAAATAATCATGTAAATAATATACTTTCAAAATATATATCTAAATAATCATCTGTATGCATCTACATAAAATAAATATACTTCCACAAAAAATTCATCTAAATAATCATCTAAATAATATACTTTCAAAATATCTATCTAAATAATCATCTGTATGCATCTACATAAAATAAATATACTTCCACAAAAAATTCATCTAAATAATCATGTAAATAATATATTTCCAAAATATTTATCTAAATAATCATCTGTATGCATCTACATAAGATAAATATACTTAAAAAAAATTATCTAAATAATCACGTTAATAATATACTTTCAAAATATCTATCTAAATAATCATCTGTATGCATCTACCTTAAATAAATATACTTCCACAAAAAATTCATCTAAATAATCATGTAAATAATATACTTCCAAAATATCTATCTAAATAATCATCTGTATGCATCTACATAAAATAAATATACCTCCACAAAAAATTCATCTAAATAATCATGTAAATAATATACTTCCAAATATCTACCTAAATAATCATCTGTATGCATCTACATAAAATAAATATACTTCCACAAGAAATTCATCTAAATAATCATGTAAATAATATACTTTCAAAATATTTATCTAAATAATCCTCTGTATGCATCTACATAAAATAAATATACTTCCACAAAAAATTCATCTAAATAATCATGTAAATAATATACTTTCAAAATATTTATCTAAATAATCCTCTGTATGCATCTACATAAAATAAATATACTTCCACAAAAAATTCATCTAAATAATCATGTAAATAATATACTTTCAAAATATTTATCTAAATAATCCTCTGTATGCATCTACATAAAATAAATATACTTCCACAAAAAATTCATCTAAATAATCATGTAAATAATATACTTTCAAAATATTTATCTAAATAATCATCTGTATGCATCTACATAAAATAAATATACTTCCACAAAAAATTCATCTAAATAATCATGTAAATAATATACTTTCAAAATATTTATCTAAATAATCCTCTGTATGCATCTACATAAAATAAATATACTTCCACAAAAAATTCATCTAAATAATCAGGTAAATAATATACTTTCAAAATATCTACCTAAATAATCCTCTGTATGCATCTACATAAAATAAATATACTTCCACAAAAAATTCATCTAAATAATCATTTAAATAATATACTTTCAAAATATCTATATAAATAATCATATGTATGCATCTAAATAAAATAAATATACTTCCACAAAAAATTCATCTAAATAATCATTTAAATAATATACTTTCACAATATCTATCTAAATAATCATATGTATGCATCTACATAAAATAAATATACTTCCACAAAAAATTCATCTAAATAATCATGTAAATAATATACTTTCAAAATATCTATCTAAATAATCCTCTGTATGCATCTACATAAAATAAATATACTTGCAAAAAAAAATTCATCTAAATAATCACCCGTATGCATCCATATAAAAAATATACGTTTTGGAAAAAGAAACAAACTGTAATCTAAATGATTAGAATGTGTACCATCTCATAGTTCCCATTTCATTCCAGAGGACTCATCACTTAAAAATATCAGTTCCAATTCCCGCTGGAATTATGGAGCTGGATTCCAGCGTCTGGGGTTTAACCATTTCATACTTTTTATTTCCAAAGTCGAAACACTTGATTTTTTTTTTTTTTTTTTTTGTACACTTCTCATTTCTCTTTCTCTTTTATTACACAATATCTTATTTTTATTTATATTTTACGCGTAAGGATTATGATACTTAAATTTTCTATATACCTTTTTATACCATGCTATATATCTATCACTGCTTTTACTATTTTATTTTATTTCTAATTTTGTTTTTATTTATTATTTATCATTTATTATTTATCATTTGTTATTCATTATTTACATTTATTAATTACATTTATTATTTATATTTCATTAATATTTTTATTTATATTTTACGCATAAGAAATATGATACCTAAATTTTCTATATACCTTTTCATACTATACTATATATGTATCACCGTTTTTATTATCAATATCAATAATATTAATGATACAACGATAAAACGTTTAGACAAATTTCTCTCCTTTATGTAAAAAGAAAACTATGTTCATATTCATTACTTCGTAAATAGATAATAATAGATATTCAATAGTCGATATTCCTGTGTTATTATCCGGATGTATTTCTTGTATATAACTATCATGTGTGTACACTGGTATGAAAGAAACACACTGACGCATGTTAATAAATACACGCGCTCTCACACGCACCGCGTATATATATATATATATATATATATATATATATATATATATATATATATATATATATATATATATATATATATATATACTGTATATATATATATATATATATATATATATATATATATACATACATATATATATATATATATATATATATATATATATATAAATACCCACAATAACAAATGCAGCCATTTCAAGTCGACTGCAGGACAAAGGCCTCAGGCACGTCCTTATTCAGGTCTGGGGGTTTCGTCAGTTTTCATCACCACGCTGGCCACCGCGGATTGATGATAGTGGGAGATTTTCGTCTGATGGCTCACAGCAAACCACCCTAGTACCCAAACTAGTACTGCTTTGCTGATCATAGCGATATGCAAACTCTTTACCACATTAATGTATCTTAATCAGATATATATATATATATATATATATATATATATATATATATATATATATATATATATATATATATATATATATATATTATTAATTGCTAACCTACAACCCTAGTTGGAAAGGCAGTATGGTATAAGCCCAGGGGCCCCAACAGGGAAAGTAGCCCAGTGAGAAAAGGAAACGCGGAAAAATAAATTATTTTCAGAATAATAAAATATAAATATCTCCTACATAAACTATATATATATATATATATATATATATATATATATATATATATACATTTGTGTGTGTGTATGTTCGCGCGAGTATATGAATAAATTACAGCCCTATCCAGCAAGGAACACACTAATCTCCCTGTAGCACAACTGAATAAGGAAACACGGTCCAATGCTCTTTCTCGTCGCGAGTTAGTCTCGTGAAAACCTGTTATTTCTTATCGATCGCAACACCCATCCCAAGATGGTGTCGAACCAGGAAGAGTCAGGTCACAGATACGAGGTGAGGATTAGCCAGTCCGGATTCCTCCACCAGGGCAAACAAGAACTATATGAATAACGGCATCAATCAATGGAAGAAACACAAGACTCACTGCAAAGTTTTGGAGGTCTTTCCAATCCTCCCGATTTTACAAAGTCCTCAAGGATTAACTTCAGCTTAAAAAAAAACGCTATGCCGGTGGCTAAGAACATCAGAAAATAAGAAGTAAAAGAAAACTAAGCAATTATTGTATTAGGTTAAATTCAAGACAACAACACCAGAAAACAAAAAGGAAAAGAAAAATAAGCAATTATTGTATTAGGTTAAATTCAAGATAAAAACACCAGAAAACAAAAAGGAAAAGAAAAATAAGCAATTATTGTATTAGGTTAACTTCATGACAAGAATATCAGAAAAAAATAAGTAAAAAAAGTAATTATTGTATCAAGTTAACTTTACGCCAAAAACAGCAGAAAACAAAAAGTAAAAGAAAAATAAGCAATTATTGTACTAACTCTAAGACCCAAAAAATAGTGAAAAAAATCAATTATTGTATTAGACTAACTTTAAGACCAAGCCAAGAAAAATTAATCTATATATAAATAAAATTGTGGTTAAACCACACTTTACACTACTTTGACTAATACAACTTTCCTAAGTATTCCCTACCATTGCTATTTAGCTAACTGTCCTCACACTTCTTTCACACACCTTTCCTATCAGCTCAAAAAGTAGAAAAAAAAAACACATGATGGCAGCGGTGAGCGGTCACACTGAGGCGTGAGAGGTCATTAAAGGGGTCGTTAATCCTTTTTAACGATGTGTTACTTACTAATAAAATGGTGGGTTCCCTATTTTCTTATATCAACTCAGGGTTAAAAAAATATAATGGATTTTATATATGTGTGTATGTATATATATATATATATATATATATATATATATATATGTAATTATACATAAACACACACACACACACACACACACATATATATATATATATATATATATATATATATATATATACAGTAAATTTTTATATGTATACATATATATACCCTTTATTCAGTAAACATCTGTGTATATATATACATATATATATATATATATAAATATATATACATATATATACATATATATACATACACACACACATATATATATATATATATATATATATATACACAAACATATACTGTCAGATGTTCACACATACAAATATACATATATGCATACTCATACAAAAACACATACATATATATGTATATATATATATATATGTATATATACATATATATATATATATATATATATATATATATATATATATATATATATATATATATGTAAACATATATATATATATATATATATATATATATAAGGTAACAATCACCACAATATCGTGGTCATTGGATATAAATATCTACCTCAAACTCGGATCGAACCGCAGTCTCTTCATATTAAACGCAAATTTGCTAACAATTCAGTTAGCACTTAGGTTCTGATGTCATTGACTAGTACAGCTTTCCTGATCGAAGCAATACGCAAATACTTTATCATTATTATTATTATTATTATTATTACTTGCTAAGCTATAACCCTAGTTGGAAAAGCAAGATGCCATAAGCCTACGGGCTCCAACACGGAAAATATAAACAATAAAAACTATATAAAAACAAGAAGAAGATAAATAAGATAAAATATTGTGCAAGAGTGTACCCTCAAGCAAGAGAACTCTAACCCAAGACAGAGGAAGACCATGGTATAGAGGCTATGGCACTACCCAAGACTAGAGAACAATTGTATGATTTTGGAGTGTCCTCCTATAAGAGCTGCTTACCATAGCTAAAGAGTCCCTTCTACCCTTACCCAGAGGAAAATGGCCACTGAACAATTACAGTGCAGTAACCCCTTGGGTGAAGAAGAATTGTTTGGTAATCTCAGTGTTGTCAGGTGTATCAGGATAGAAGAGAATATATAAGAATAGGCCAGACTATTCAGTGTGTGTATGTAGGCAAAGGGAAAATAACCGTAACCAGAGAGAAGGATCCAATGTAGTACTGTCTGGCCAGTCATAAGACCCCATAACTCACTAGCGGTAGTATCTCAACGGGTGGCTGGTGCCCTGACCAACCTACTACCTATAAAGTGTTTGAGTGTGTATCTAATGTGTAGTTAGTTTGTGTGTCTATCAATATTCTAGAAAAGCTTTTACAAATTCTTCAATTCATCCACAAATATCTTTCTTATTCATATATAACAATAACCGACAATAATATGAATACTATTAACATAATACTTGATAAATTTGTTACATTATCAAATGGTAGTTCATTATAGCCGTTGTATTTCTTATGAGATAAACTTAATTCATCCCAGTTAAGTGTCTTTTTTTTTTTTGTGCGATACACAGAAGTACTTAAACTCGCTGGTACTTGGAATAATCCTGAGGCAACTATACTCATTTTTTTTAATGAGGCGCATCTGCACCGACTCCAGCGGTGCCCTTTTAGCTCGGAAAAGTTCCCTACTCTGTGATTGGTTAAAATTATCTTGTCCAACCAATCAGCGATCGGGAAACTTTTCCGAGCTAAAAGGGCACCCCTGCGAGTCGGAAAATTTCCCTACTATGTGATTGGTTAAGATTATCTTGTCCAACCAATCAGCGATCAGGGAAACTTTTTCGAGCTAAAAGGGCACCGCTGCGAGTCGGTGTAAATCTGCCTCACTAAAAAGAATTGACTATAGTGACTCAATCACAGCTAACTAGTTCTTGCCCTATTGGAAGTCTGTGTGGTCCACTAATCCACCAAATAGCTGTTGCAACTTCCTTTACTAATCTATAATCAATTTTTTTTAATGAGGCGCATTTGCACTGGCTCGGAGGAGTGTCCATTTTGCTCAGAAAAATTTCCTAATCGCTGATTGGTTGGACCAAATAATTCTAACCAATCAGCTAGCAGGAAACTTTTTCCGAGCTATAAGGGTACCCCTGCGAGTCAGTGCAAATGCGCCTCATTAAATAAAAATGAGTATAGTCTCGATTTTACAACTCTATTTCACCTGGATAAACCTATATTTACGGGATAATTTAGTCTAAAAGGATTTCTCCCTCAGCTGAGTAGATATGAACACGGGAAATCATGAGAAAACTATTTAAGCTAAAATCTTTCATAGAAATATAAGTATACTGGCGAGGTTATGTGAAGTAATAGACTGTCTTCATCTAACAATGATGCCTCTAACGAGATAAACGAAATAAAAGTGTTGAATAGCTTCTATATAATTTCTTTATCACAATGTCCGCTCAGTTTCCGGAGAAATTTGAATTCTGTACGCATTTGTCTGTACTTTTATATTAAATATCTTTACTTATGGTTTCCGCATTAACAATTATTATTATTATTATTATTATTATTATTATTATTATTACAAGCTAAGCTATAACCCTAGTTGGAAAGCAAGATGCTATAAGCCCAAGGGCTCCAACAGGGAAAAATAGCCCAGTGAGAAAAGGAAACAAGAAAATAAAAAATCTACAAGAGAGTAATAAATAATCAAAATAAAATATACTGAGAACAATAATAGCAGTATAATAAATCATTTATATGTTAACTATAAAAACTTAAAGAAATAAAAAAGAGGAAGAAAAATAAGATAGAACAGCGTGCCCGAGTGTACCCTCAAGCAAGAGAACAATGATCTTTAAATATTATTTTCATATGTATTAATATAAATTAGTTTTTTATCACTCTATTCTTAATTTACAAAAAATACATCATATAAAATACGGAATTTCTACAATTAAATGTTTAACTATATTTACCATATTTGTAAAAAGTAAATGTCCCAAAAATGTTTGATGTAAAAAAAAATAACCAACAAAATTGGCAAATTAATGAAACGTAAAAATAGACTTCACATTTCTATTGATGAACTATCGATAAACAGCGCTTGAGATTGTCAACTATGTTGCCAAACAGCACATGCGCAATCTTTAGAGTGCAGACCATATTGTGTAACAGCGCATGCGCAACCTTTAGACAGCAGACCATATACCGAAATAATCTGATCATTCACATTATTTTACTTTTCCCTTTGCTTGTTATTTTCTTGTCATCTTTTCATTATCACATATTCATCTTGATAATATATTGCTTTAATTTCATGAGGGAGGACTTTTGTTCAAGCTGTAATTGGATTAATTTTCTTTATCATTGTTTGTTACTTTTGTTATTCTAGATTTCCTTTGTTAGTGTTGCAACTGTATTTCATATACATCTTGAACTGTCACCTTGTTAGAGAGAGAGAGAGAGAGAGAGAGAGAGAGAGAGAGAGAGAGAGAGAGAGAGAGAGAGAGAGAGAGAGAGAGTTACAAGGATTTGGGATATCTCAAAGACTTTTCAGTCCATCCACGGAGACTTCATTTGCTATTGGGTAGAGCGAATGAGTTTAAAAATCTAGAGTTTTTATGATCTTGTCTAACTTATTCTTGAATTCGTTTACTGTGTTACTATTCAATACATCCGTTGGAAGAGAGAGAGAGAGAGAGAGAGAGAGAGAGAGAGAGAGAGAGAGAGAGAGACTAGGATTTTGGATGTCTCAAAAAAGTTTCAGTCAATCCAAGAAGACTCCATTTGCTCTTGGGTAGATCGAATCAGCGTAAACGTTTAATGATCTTGTCTAACTTATTCTTGAATTAGTTTACCCTGTTACTATTCAATACATCCGGTTGGAGAGAGAGAGAGAGAGAGAGAGAGAGAGAGAGAGAGAGAGAGAGAGAGAGAGAGAGAGGTCATTAGGTAGAAAAAATGAAAATGCCATTAACTCTATTGGTAATCAAAGACAGACCTAAGATGGGCTGTAGTCG
>NC_090736.1:131978322-131985822 GCF_036898095.1 Palaemon carinicauda
ATAATAATAATAATAATAATAATAATAATAATAATAATAATAATAATAATAATAATATGCTTTTCCTTCTACTATCAAGAAGAAACTGAAGTCTTTCTTGCTCTGCGAGTGCTTCGGTAGTGTGGATTTAGCAATAAAAGACCAATATGCTGTGTGAAATGTTGAATGATTTCGAACGAACATGATAAAATGACTGTGGAGGTCATGTAGAGAGTAGGGTTCCCCTTTTCTATATGATCCGAAAAACAACCCTCAAAGTTAAGTAAGTAAAGTTTAAAATGCATTTTTTCTATTTGAATTCCGGATGTAGAGAGGGACACCAATGTTACATATTCAGAGTTAATGTTAAGAATAACAGGAATCTAAGAAGGACAAATATCAGATAAGACGAGTGGCACATGCACGTCATAATTACTCTTCTCTAATCTCTTCTCTAGACGAGACTCTTTAGCTATGGTAAGCAGCTCTTCTAGAAGGACACTCCAAAATCAAACCATTGTTCTCTAATCTTGGGTAGTGTCATAGTCTCTGTACCATGGTCTTCCACTGTCTTGGGTTAGAGTTCCCTTGCTTGAGGGTGCACTCGGGCACACTATTCTATCTTAATTCTCTTCCTCTTGTTTTGTTAAGTTTTTATAGTTTATATAGGAGATATTTATTTTAATGTTGTTGCTCTTCTTAAAATATTTTATTTTTCTTCGTTTCCTTTCCTCACCGAGCTATTTTCCCTGTTGGAGCCCCTGGGCTTATAGCATTCTGTTTTTCCAACTAGGGTTGTAGCTTAGCAAATAATAATAATAATAATAATAATAATAATAATAATAATAATTTGTAGACGATTGTTAATCATGCTGTAACAAATGACTGTAAAATCTTCCGCAATTAAGATCGTCAAGTCACGACACGGTGTAATCAAGACAGCAATAAACAGGGTTAAATGCAATATGAAGGTGAGCAGTGCACTCTCTTACTCTTCCAGTATTATGATTAACTTTACCCAATTTTCCTACCGCCGCTAGATACATATTACTCGGGGTTGTTGCTACCTATCTCCCCCAAATGAGCAACTAAAAAACCTAAAGGTGGGCCACAAACATTTTCATAAAATCAACAAAGGTGGGTCACAAACATTTACATAGAACAAAAAAGGTGGGCTACAAACATTTTCATAACACCACAAAGGTGGGCCACAAACATTTATATAGAACACAAAAGGTGGGCTACATACATTTTCATAAAATCAACAAAGGTGGGCCACAAACATCTAAATAAAGCCACAAAGGTGGACCACCAAACATTTTCATAACACCACAAAGGTGGGTCACAAACATTTATATAGAACACAAAAGGTGGGCCACAAACATTTTCATAAAATCAACATAGGTGGGCCACAAACATCTAAACAAAACCACAAAGGAGGACCACCAAACATTTTCATAACACCACAAAGGTGGGCCACAAACATTTATATAGAACACAAAAGGTGGGCTACAAACATTTTCATAAATCCCCAAAGGTTTGCAACAAACATACCCATAAATCCCAAAAGGGAGACCACAAACATATTCATAAATCATAATTCTATATAATCTACATAAAACACGAGTGGCGGGTCCAAAACTCCAATAAAGTCCAAGAGATGTACCACACACTTGTGTGAAAAAAAAAAAAAAAAAAAAAAAAAAAAATGAAGGGACCACTATTATCTCCACGTAAACTGTCAATCGAAATAGTCAATGACGCCAAAAACACACACCAGCATATCAATTGCTTTCAAACATCTTAGCAAATGCAGCTTAACCTTTTGTTGATGACTGCGCTCGACATTTATACCTTTAAAAGAAAAAAGAAAAAATATTCGATGCGGACGATTGAGGAAAAAGAACCGATGGCTTAAAATGTCTAAAGATACTGTAGTCTCCACGTCAGATCACTTCGAATTTCAATTATTAATTGGTAATTATTAATTATGGACATCGCTACCTAATTTTGTTTTGTGCTTTCGAAAAATAGGATGTTTAAAAATATCCAGACCAATTTATAGTTTAAATTTCTTTCGCCTTAAGGTTAACATTTCGATTTCTGGACGTCAAATCACTTCGATTTTTTCATTATATTAATTTTGGACATCACTACCTAATTTTCTCATGAGTTGGGGGAGGCTGTGCTTTTGAAAACGGAAATTTCAAAATTCATTGCCTAATTTATAGTTAAAGTTCCTTTGCCTTGAAATCAAAATTTCATCAAGTTTCAAGTCTGATAATCAGTTTTAAACTCTATCATTCATACAATCTAAGAATTTTGACGGACAGTCTAAGAATTTCGACAACCAGTTTAAGAATTTTGACGGACAGCCGAAGAATCTCAACGACCAGTCTAAGAATTTTGACGACCATTCTAAGAATTTCGACGACCAGTCTAAGACTTTTGTCGGACAGCCTAAGAATTTCAACGACCAGTCTAAGAATTTTGAGGACCAGACTAAGAATTTCGACGACCATTCTTAGAACTTCGACGACCAGTCTAAGAATTTTGACGGACAGACTAAGAATTTCAACGACCAGGTTAAGAATTTTGACGGACCGCCTAAGAATTTCAACGACCAGGGTAAGAATTTTGACGACCAGACTAAGAATTTTGACGACCAGACTAAGAATTTTGACGGACAGTCTAAGAATTTTGACGCCCATTCTAAGAATTTCGACGACCAGTCTAAGAATTTTGACGGACAGCCTAAGAATTTCAACGACCAGTCTAAGAATTTTGAGGACCAGACTAAGAATTTCGACGACCATTCTTGGAACTTCGACGACCAGTCTAAGAATTTTGACGGACAGTCTAAGAATTTCGACGACCAGTTTAAGAATTTTGACGGACAGCCTAAGAATTTCAACGACCAGTCTAAGAATTTTGAGGACCAGACTAAGAATTTCGACGACCATTCTTGGAACTTCGACGACCAGTCTAAGAATTTTGACGGACAGTCTAAGTATTTCGACAACCAGTTTAAGAATTTTGACGGACAGCCTAAAAATTCCAACCACCAGTCTAAGAATTTTGACGACCAGACTAAGAATTTCGACAACCAGTCTAAGAATTTTGACAAACAGTCTAAGAATTCTGACGGACAGTATAAGAGTTTCAACCAGTTATTACATAGACCACAATCCCCCTTTTTTTAAGGGGTAAGCATACGCTGTAATGGCCAGGGTTGGTGGATTTGACGAATCCAACCTTTAAGATCTATTGTATAAAAAAGACTATCTTTCTATTTTAAGGTTAAGTTCATTTAACAGTTTCCTTTTTTTTTTACTCCCAACCCAACGACCTTTAAAAGAACTTTTTTTTTAACGAAATTTTATCTATTCCTAAAGGTTATTATAGTATTATTTTTTATACGATAACCATTCGGTAAATAATTTCAAGGATATATAGTATTTTAGGATACATATTTACTTGTTTTTTTTTTATTATCTTGCCCACTTACTTTACTTTGTCAGTAAAGATCACGAAAAAATAAAAAAGTAAAAACTAATTTTTGTATTTTTTTCGACAAGTTTTCCTATAGAAAAATATTGGTCTATGTCTAATAATATCATCATTTGTTGAATAATTTTAAGGATTAATATTTTTAATCGGAAAATTTTACTTTAACCTATTATCTTATTTTGTCAGTAAGTACGAAAAAAATAAAAAAATAAATATCTCACCTGTTTCAGTTTTATTAATTTTCTTGGACAATGATAATTATAGCCCTACTTCAGATACTATTGTTATTAGTTAACTAATTTCAACGATACATATTTTTTTCCCCTTTGTCAGTATTTCTTTTAGTTTTTCTTTTCAACATGTATTTTTTAAAATAAACACCTTTTTTTTAGTTTGCTTTAGTTTTTTTTCAACAAGCATCTTATTATTAAATCACTCTCTAGTTTCTTTTTTCTTCAACAAGTACCTAATTGCATAAACACTTTAGTTCCAGTTTTTTTTTCAACAAGTATCTTATAGCAGAAACACTTCTTCTTCTTCTTCTTCTTCTTCCCAGCTGAATTGAACTCCGGCGCACTCGAAAAACAAAAGAGATCACCAGTCAGTGACTCATTTGTTAATTCAAGACTCACCGCTCAACCTCTTGACTGCATAATCGCGCTACGCAAGTACATCGCATCATGTTAATTAATGCGCGCCCGAATGCGCTTCGACGCACAAGTGCGCTCAAGCACCAATCATCAAAAGATAGAAAGCAAGTCTGCAAAAAAAAAGGGGGGGGGGGGAGGATTGCGTGTACGCGGGTGCGCATAAATAAATGTGAAATAAAATCCATTTCTCTTTCGATCTTCAGGCATCACTTCGCGCGAAGCTGTCTTCGTCTTTTATTACTCCTGGGACTGATTATGTAACTTACAATGATGACGATGATGGAGATGGAGATGATAACTCCAATAATGATGAAAAGGATAAGAATGATGACCACAATGATGATGATAATGATGATGACCACAATAATGATGATGATGATGATAACAGCAATGATGGCTACAATTATGATGAGGATTAGATTTAAGATTAGCGTGATGAACACAATGATGATTATGATGATGATGATGATGATGATGGTGAGCATAATGAGGACAACAGCACTTATGATGATAATGATGACTGCAATGATGATGATGATGATGATGATGAGAAGGATGACCGCAATGATGATGATGAGGATGACGGTGATGACTGCAACGATGATGATGATGATAATAATGATGATTGCAATGATGATGATGACAATGAGACTGATGACCGCAATCATGATGATAAGGATGACGGTGATGACTGCAACGATGATGATGATGAGGATGATGGTGATAATAATAATGAGGATTGCAATGATGATGATAATCAGCATAATGATCGCAACGATTATGATAATGATGAACACAATGATGACGACCATGATAATGATCGCAATGATGTTGATGATGAAAATGATAATGAACGAAATAATGAGCATAAGGAATAATAAAGCTATGGAATGAGATGTAAATATACTAGTGAACTACATCGTATGAATAATATTAATATTAATATATATATATATATATATATATATATATATATATATATATATATATATATATATATATATATATATATATATATAAAAGTGTGTGTGTACATATATATATATATATATATATATATGTGTATATATATATATATATATATATATATATATATATATATATATATATAAATGATCATGTCTAGATATATATATATATATATATATATATATATATATACACATATATATATATGTATGTATATATATATATATATATATATATATATACAGTATATGTATATATATACATACATATATACACACACACATATATATATAAATATATATATATATATATATATATATATATATATAGAGAGAGAGAGAGAGAGAGAGAGAGAGAGAGAGAGAGAGAGAGAGAGAGAGAGAGAGAGAGAGTAGGACGTTTAATACCACTCTTCGGTAAAAGACAGACGCAGAATCTAACAACTGCTTGTTCAAAATTTAATCTAAACAGAGTCCTTCTTTTCATTCCAAAAGACTGTGTGAACCAACCAAGAATAGGCAAAAAAATTGACATTCTTACCACTATCATAATAGAAATAAAATTCCTGATATAAAACTACTATAAAATATAAATATTTCCAATAGCTATTAACATCTTATATTCTCATTTGATTTAAAATCTTGATTAAACCTTTCATAAGTTTAAAAATATCGAAAAATATAACGATTAACACTCTAAAATATTTAAAAATATCTATAATTTTAATTGTATTTCAAATCACTTGAGTAAATCCTTCATACCTGAAACATTCAAATTTAAAAGAAATATTAAAATCCCAGTTAAGAATAATATAAATATCTAAGATTGGTAAAATACTTTGCATTAAGTTTCATTTAAAAGGAAAAAAATCAAATCTTTCATTTTTGGCTTCACTGAAACTTTAAAGAATTCGTTCAACAGAAAAAGATTTATTTGTGTTGTCACAATTAACCAAAAATTTCAAATCTTTAGAGTCCATATAGTCTCTTTCAATCCTTAAATGTCAAACATAATTATATCTTTATCCAGTGGCTTTACTGAGTACTTAAAAATAATCACTAAAAAATAAACAAAAAGAATTTCCTTGGAAAAACTAATAAAAAGAATAAAAAAAAGATATTTTTCTTTTATTCCTAGTCAAATTCAGTTCACTTTCAAAATCTAAATAAAAAAAAATTGAGAAAATAAGCGTTAAAAAAATAAAATAGTTTCGTAAACAACTAAAATTATCCTCTTGGGGTCTACATAAAAAAAAATATACACATTTTTGGGAATAATTATTCTTTCTTTTATTCCCATTCAATTTCAGTTGACTTTAGGAAATCTAAATATATAAGACTTGAGAATACAAGCATTCAAAAAGAAAAAAAAAATCGTGCTGATCGCCTAAATAAAAAATGCACATCCTGAAGAACAAGTATTTTTGTTCTATTTCAGTTGACTTTAGGAAGTCTAAATAAAAAAAATAAATGAGAAAACAAGCGTTAACAATTCTTTTTTTTTGGGGGGGGGGGGAAACAAAACATAAATTATCCTCTTGAGTCTAAATAAATTTTTAAAAATGAGAAAACAAGCGTTAAAAAGGTTTTTTTTTTTTTTACACGAAACAAAAATCATCCCCTTGAATCTAGATAAGAAAAAAATGTGAAAACAAGCGTTATTTTTTGTTTTTTGTTTTTTTTAAACAAAACAAATGTTATCCTCTTGGGTCTAAATAAGAAAAAAATAGAAAACAAGTGTCAAAGATGCTTTTTTTTTAAACAAAACTAGAATTATCCTCTTGTGTCTAAATAAAAATAAACGAGAAAACAAGCGTTAATTTTACTTTTTTTTTTTGGAAAAAAAAAAAAATTATCCTCTTGCATAGAAATAAAAAAAAATGAAGAAAGCAAGCGTTAAAAATGTTTTCTTTTTTTTTTTTAACAAAACGTAAATTATCCTCTTGGGTCTAAAAAAAAAAAAACAAGCGTTAAAAGGATTGTTTTTTCCAAAAGAGAAATATCCTCTGGGGTCTAAATAATAAAAAAAAAAAAAATGAGAAAAGAAGCGGTAAAAATTCTTGTTTTGAAAACAAAACAAAAACTATTCGCTAGCATTTATAAAAAAAAAAAAAAAAAAATCTTTTTTTTTTCTTAACCAAATAAAAATTATCCTCTTGGGTCTAAATAAAAATAAACGAAAAATAAGCGTCAAAAATGTTTTTTTTTTTGTTTTTGTAACAAAACAAAATGACCCTCTTAGTTCTAAATAAAAAAAAAATGCACATCCTTAAGAACAAGTATATTTCATTTTATTCCTAACCAATTTCAGCTGATTTTAGAAAATCTAAATATAAAAAAATTGAGAAAACGAGAGTCCAAAAGACTACTTTCGATAAAAAAAAATCATCCTC
>NC_090736.1:131990822-131993322 GCF_036898095.1 Palaemon carinicauda
ACTTTGTGTGTCTATCAATATTCTAGAAAAGCTTTTAAAAATTCTTCAATTCATCCACAAATATCTTTCTTATTCATAAATAACAATAACCAACAATAATATGAATACTATTAACATAATACTTGATAAATTTGTTACATTATCAAATGGGAGTTCATTATAGCCTTTGTATTTCTTATGAGATAAACTTAATTCATCCCAGTTAAGTGTCTTTTTTTTTTTTTGTGCGATACACAGAAGTACTTAAACTCGCTGGTACTTGGAATAATCCTGAGGCAACTATACTCATTTTTTTAATGAGGCGCATCTGCACCGATTCGCAGCGGTGCCCTTTTAGCTCGGAAAAGTTCCCTACTATGTGACTGGTTAAAATTATCTTGTCCAACCAATCAGCGACCAGGAAACTTTTCCGAGCTAAAAGGGCACCTCTGCGAGTCGGTGCAAATCTGCCTCACTAAAAAGAATTGACTATAGTGACTCAATCACAGCTAATTAGTTTTTGCCCTTATTGGAAGTCTGTGTGGTCCACTATTCCACCAAATAGCTGTTGCAACTTCCTTTACTAATCTATAATCAATTTTTTTAAATGAGGCGCATTTGTTCTGGCTCGGAGGGGTGTCTTATTTGCTCGGAAAAGTTTTCTAATCGCTGATTGGTTGGACAAAATAATTCTAATCAATCAGCTAGCAGGAAACTTTTTCCGAGCTAAAAAGGGCACCCCTGCGAGTCAGTGCAAATGCGCCTCATTAAATAAAAATGAGTATAGTCTTGATTTTACAACTCTACTTCACCTGGATAAACCTATATTTACGGGATAATTTAGTCTAAAAGGATTTCTCCTTCAGCTGAGTAGATATGAACACGGGAAATCATGAGAAAACTATTTAAGCTAAAATCTTTCATAGAAAAATAAGTCAACTGGCGAGGTTATGTGAAGTAATAGACTGTCTTCATCTAACAATGATGCCTCTAACGAGATAAACAAAATAATAGTGTTGAATAGCTTCTATATAAATTCTTTATCACAATGTCCGCTCAGTTTCCGGAGAAATTTAAGTTCTATACGCATTTGTCTGTACTTTTATATCATATATGTTTACTTATGGTTTCCGCATTAACAATTATTATTATTATTATTATTATTATTATTATTATTATTATTATTATTATTATTATTATTATTATTATTATTATTATTACAAGCTAAGCTATAACCCTAGTTGGAAAAGCAAGATGCTATAAGCCCAAGGGCTCCAACAGGGAAAAATAGCCCTGTGAGAAAAGGACACAAGAAAATAAAAAATCTACAAGAGAGTAATAAATAATCAAAATAAAATATACTGAGAACAATAACAGCAGTATATTAAATCATTTATATGTTAACTATAAAAAATTAAAAAAATAAAAGGAGGAAGAAAAATAAGATAGGACAGCGTGCCCGAGTGTACCCTCATGCAAGAGAACAATGCTCTTCAAATATTATTTTAATATGTAATTATATAATTGAGTTTTTTATCATTCTATTCTTAATTTACATCATATAAAATACGGAATTTCTACAATTAAATGTTTAACTATATTTACCATATTTGTAAAAAGTAAATGTCCAAAAAATGTTTGATGTAAAAAAAAATAACCAACAAAATTGGCAAATTTATGGAAACGTAAAAATAGACTTCACATTTCTATTGATGAACTATCGATAAACAGCGGGTTGCGCAATCTTGAGATTGTCAACTCTGTTGCCAAACAGCACATGCGCAATCTTTAGATTGCAGACCATATTGTGTAACAGCGCATGCGCAACCTTGAGACAGCTGACCATATAGCGAAATAGTCTGATCATTCAAATTATTTTACTCTTCCCATTGCTTGTTATTTTCTTGTCATCTTTTCATTATCACATATTCATCTTGATAATATATTGCTTTAATTTCATGAGGGAGGCTTTTTGTTCAAGCTGTAATTGGATTAATTTTCTTTATCATTGTTTGTTACTTTTGTTATTCTAGATTTCCTTTATTTGTGTTGCAACTGTATTTCATATAGATCTTAACCTGTCACCTTGTTAGAGAGAGAGAGAGAGAGAGAGAGAGAGAGAGAGAGAGAGAGAGAGAGAGAGAGAAGAGAGAGAGAGAGAGAGAGAGTTACAAGGATTTGGGATGTCTCAAAGACTTTTCAGTCCATCCACGGAGACTTCATTTGCTATTGGGAAGAGCGAATTAGTTTAAATATCTAGAGTTTTTATGATCTTGTCTAACTTGTTCTTGAATTCGTTTACTGTGTTACTAATCAATACATCCGGTTGAAGAAAGAGAGAGAGAGAGAGAGAGAGAGAGAGAGAGAGAGAGAGAGAGAGAGAGAGAGAGAGAGAGAGAGAGAGAGAGACTAGGATTTAGGATGTCTCAAAAACGTTTCAGTCAATCCAAGAAGTCTCCATTTGCTCTTGGGTAGATCGAATCAGCGTAAACGTTTAATGATCTTGTCTAACTTATTCTTG
>NC_090736.1:132000822-132002580 GCF_036898095.1 Palaemon carinicauda
TTGGGATTAACTAATCTTTGGGATTAACTATCTTTTGTGGAATAACTAAGCTTTGGTGATTAACTAATCTTTCGGATTAGCTAATCTCTGGGAATATTAAATCTTTTGGGATTTACCAATCTATGGTTAGACAGAACGTACGAAGGATTATATAATACCATAGATACTGAAAGGTTTTTCAACAAATAGATCCAGGAGACGTTGAAGGTATAATTAACCTATAAATATAGTGGATATTAAAAGATTATCTATTCATATCTTCCAGGACAATTCTATCCTGTTCGTAATACTAGGCAGGCAGTTCATTCTGAGAGCCAGGCCTTCCCCATCACGAGGCTCAATACTACAGAGTTTCATAGAAGTTTTATTCCAGCTGTGACCAAGTTGTGGAATAATCTTCATAATCGGGTAGTTGAATCAGTAGAACTTCAAAAGTTCAAAGTTGCAGGCAAATGTTTTTGTTTTGACCCAGGCTGACATGAGTCTTTTTATAGTTTATATATGACATATCTGTTTTGACGTTGTTACTGTTTTAGAATGATTTATTGTTAATTTTTTCTCATCATTTATTTATTTCCTTTCCTCACTGGGCTATTTTTCCCTATTGGTGCCCTTGGGCTTTTAGCATCTTGCTTTTTCCAACTAAGGTTGTAGCTTGGCTAATAATAATAATAATAATAATAATAATAATAATAACTCAAAACATCCTAAAAGACATGCGTATAAATCTCCAAATGATAATCTTTGAGGATAATAAAGGATTGACGAAAGGATACACGGGGATGATTAAGGATTCACATTATCCAAAATGTTCTACAGGATACCCGTGTGTTAACTAATTAAAAGAATATCGAAGTAATTTGATGCGAAGGTGAATCCTAAAGGTATTCAAAGAATGAATAATCCAAAAAAATACAGTAAAATGCGCTTGGATTTACATATTAAAAGATTAATAGGCATAATAGTATAATAAAACTACCCAAAAGATACTGTAGTTATTCCTTGATAGTCTAATTCATAACTAATAAATACTCGATAGTTAACTCATTAAAAAAAAATATATAGAAGATTTCTGAAAGACTTATCTACTCCAAAAATGGAGGATCACAAAAGCGTTAAATAATCCAATGGTTGTAAGAGCTTCCCAAGGAATTTCCCAATGCAAAAATGGGAGATTATGAAGAAATACCAAATCCAAAGGATTATGATATCATCAACAAACTCAAGTGTTTATTTAATCCAAAAGTGGAGAAATCTCTAACATTTCCTAATCCGAAATTGTGGACACCGCAAAAAAATCAATCTTTTCAATTATCATTCTAGGAATAGACCCTATTCGTAAAATTAATCATCTTATACAATTAATAATGTAGAGCTATCTAATACAAAGGATATATCAGCTTCCTCAAGAAGTTATCAAAAAGAAAAAAAATTCAAAATACTATACATTACAGCACCTTCGTTTGTAAAAATCGTCTAATACAATTGATACTATAAAGCTAACCTTTAGAGCTACATGAGATTCCTCAAAAAGTTATGAAACCCAAAATATCTTCAAGATACTCTTCATTCCATCTCCAGAGGATTGCAATGAAAACCCACTTCAGCCCCACAAGGCCACAAAAGAACACAGGCGAGCACTGCTCTGGAGGCTGCCGCGCTGATCCCGGAGCTGATGACAGCCGATGGTGTCAGGTGGCTTGTCGTGAGGAACGGAAACACAAGAATCCAATAATCAAAAGGAAGAGAGACAAGGTG
>NC_090736.1:132025580-132033080 GCF_036898095.1 Palaemon carinicauda
GTGAGGAGGGAACAGATAAATCCTGGACCATCTGTTCCAGTCGAGGGACATTGCGTCCACTGCTTCCGCTAAGGGGTCCTCGTACGGGGACACGTACAGGGGCAACTTCTTGTTGTCTTTCGTCGCAAAGAGGTCTATTTGCAGTTCTGGGACTTGATTCAGAATGAAGGAAAATGATCCTGCGTCTAAGGACCATTCCGACTCTATCGGTGTGAACCTGGATAGAGCGTCCGCTGTCACATTGCGGACTCCTTGAAGGTGAACTGCCGACAGGTACCACTTCTTCTTTTCCGCCAATCGGAAAATGGCTAACATCACTTGGTTGAGAGGTGGTGACCTCGACCCTTGTCGATTCAAGCATCTCACAACCACCTCGCTGTCTGTCACCAATCTTATGTGGATCGAGTGACGCGGGGAGACTTTCTTTAAGGTAAGGAGCACTGCCATAGCTTCTAGAAAGTTTATATGAAAGGTCCTGAATAGCTTGGACCAAGTCCCCTGGACTTTTTTCCGATGAGAGTGACCTCCCCATCCCTCCTTTGAGGCGTCTGAGTGAATCGTCATCGACGGGGGAGGTGGCTGAAGAAGAACCGACTTCTTTAGATGTCTGGCTTGGGACCAAGGTCTGAGAAGAGTACGTAGCCGAGGCGGCACTGGTCTTCTCAGGTCTCTTCGCGCGTTTGATGCATACCTTCTCCAAACTCCGGTTGCATCCTTTAGCTGTGCTCTTAGCACTGGGTCTGTCACTGAAGCAAACTGGAGAGAGCCTAGTACCCTCTCCTGTTCGCGTCTTGATATCCTTTCGGAATCTAGAAGTCTCTTGACAGAGCCCGCTATCTCCTTCCTTTTCTTCATTGGGATGGAGAAACTGTGTGACAAAAGGTCCCAGTGGATTCCCAGCCACTGGAACTTTTGGGATGGAGAAAGTCGAGACTTTTTCTTGTTGATCTTGAAGCCTAGGTACTCTAGGAACTGGATCACCTGACTGGAAGCTTGCAAGCATTCGGTCTCGGATGCTGCCCACACCAGCCAGTCGTCCAGGTAAGCTACTACCTGAATTCCCTTTAGGCGTAATTGTTTGAGAGCTGCGCTCGCAAGCTTCGTGAAAATCCTTGGGGCTATGTTTAGCCCGAATGGCATGGCTCTGAAGGCATACAGTTTCCGTTGTAGCCTGAACCCTAGGTAGGGGGAGAGTCGACGGCTGATTGGAATGTGCCAATAGGCGTCTGACAAGTCTATAGAGACTGAGTATGCCCTCTTGGGCAGTAAGGTCCTTATGTGTTGCAGTGTTAGCATCTTGAATTTGCAATTCACTATGAACTTGTTGAGTGGTGACAAGTCCAGAATGACTCTGAGCTTTTCCGAGTCTTTCTTGGGAACACAAAACAGCCTCCCTTGGAATTTGATGGACTTCACCTTTCGGATCACATTTTTCTCCAACAGTTCTTGAACGTACTCCTCCAAAATGGGGGAGGAGTGTTGGAAAAACCGAAGGCATGGGGGTGGAGTGCTGTACCAGCTCCAACCCAGTCCATTCTTGAGTAGGCTTTGGGCCCAGGGATCGAAGGTCCAGCGATCCCAAAATTTCATCAGTCTCCCTCCTACCGGCATCATTTCACTTGGACTGCCGTCCTGAGGTCTTGCCTCCCTGACCACGACCACCTCTGAATCCCCTTCCCCTTGAGGGGCGCCTAGACGAGCCTCTGGCTGCTCCTCTAGGTTTTGCACGAAAGGAAGAAGACTGTCCTTCGAACGTTGGGGCGAATGTGGTTGACTGACCTGGCACAGCCTGGGGTACCCACTGAAAGGCAGTCGGGGTTTGTGCCACCATCTGGGGCACTGGAGGCAAAGGCAATTGCAGTTGCTGTTGCTGTCTATAAGGCTTGGCTGGCCTAAATGGTAGCCTAGTCTTCATATTCTTCCTCTTTGGTTGAGGACCCTCATCCGGGGAAGATTTTCTTTTGATAGCCAGGCCCCACTTCTGGAGAAGATTTCTATTCTCCACGGCGGCCTTATCAACAACCTCTTTGACCACATCGGTAGGGAAAAGGTCTTTTCCCCAAATGTTGGAGGAGATTAACTTCCTTGGCTCGTGTCTCACCGAAGCCCCGGTGAACACGAACTCCCTGCAAGCTCTCCTTGCCTTGACGAAGCTATAAAGGTCTTTCGTCACTGTGGCTAAGTGAGACTTAGCCACTACCATGAACATTTCATGGACCTTGGGGTCACTTGCCATCGTCTCGAGAGTAGTCTGATGAGACATTGAGGCAGCCAGTCTTTCTTTTGTCTCGAACTCTCTTCGTAAAAGAGATTCGGACAGCTTGGGGAGGTCCTCGCCGAATTGCCGTCCGGCAATATCAGCCTCCAACTTTCCCACTGAGAATGTTAGATGGACATCCTTCCAGTCTTTGTGGTCCATAGGTAGAGCCAGCGACAAGGGTTTACACTCCTCCAGGGAGGGGCAAGGCTTGCCGGCCTCGACTGCCTTTAGGACAGCCGCAAACCCTTTCTGTAAAAAGGGGAAGGCTCTATCAGGAGAGGACACAAACGAAGGGAGCTTCTTGCTCAATGCAGCTACCTTCGAATTCGAGAAGCCCCTCTCTTTCATCGAGGATGAAAGTAGGGCTTGAGCCTTAGCGTGGTCCATAACAATGACCTCCTTCGGCTCTGTCTCCTCCCTTGAAGCTGGTTCTTTTCTCAGCCGGACATAGCAGTCCGGATATGATGCCTTGCTGGGCCAGAATTCTACCTCCTCTAGGGGAACTGAACCCAGCTTATCCGAGATGACGATCTTTCCAGTCGTCATCGGCATGTGCTCAGCATACCTCCATGGGTTAGCATCTGAGCATATGGGAAGGTCTTTCACATTGAGCCTTTTCCGGGGCCCATGTGATTCTGCCAGGGACTGCATACGCAGTTCCATTGCAGCCGCCTTCTCCTGATTCTCCTTCTGCATTTGTTGGATCATTCCAACAATCGAAGAGAGGGCCTGTCCCAGTTCTACTAGGAGGCCAGCCGATGTTGAGGGGATAGGCTCCGGCATCTGAACCGGAGTAGCCGACACCTCGTCGACCTCATCCTCTACGACATCCGGGGTTTGAACTTGATCCTGACCTTCTGCCAGGAGGTCTTCTTCCAAACGTTCGTCCAGGTCAGACATCCTGTCACACAACTGGATGTCTTGCATCGCATCTGCGACTTCCTCGTCCCCCTGGACTTGATCTTGAAGGATCTCCTCTTGAGGCTGGGGAATCACTGCCTCAGCTGATGCCTGGGGAAAAAGATACGCCCTCATCTTCTCACTTGGAAGATAAGGGCCAGAGGTGTTCTTCTTGAAGCCCCTTACCCAAGTACGAAGCTTTTCCCTAGCTATATCCCTTGATTCCGCCGTTCTAGGGGAATCAAAAGCCTCAGTAATCAGGTTAGTGCATACAGTACATACCTGAGGGTCCCAATACTGGAGATCATCCTTGGAGACAGCGCATGCTGCGTGTCTCCTACAACACTCATGTCCGCAGAGGTTCTTGCTGCGGACATTGCAGAAAACATTTCCGCACTTCGGAGGGTCCTCCTGTAAAGAGAAGAAATTTCCATGAGTATCAAGTGAACTATGTATCACTGGATATGCATAGTATAGCATAACAATTCATAAATGAAAGACACACACTTGTGTTTCCCTCACAACCCATTGTTGCAGCCTTCCAGATAATAAAATCAAAATGGTTTATCTCTACTAGAGTAACCAATGCAAGGTTTCCAGAGGAAACAGGTGGAGCTCCCACCTAGGCAATGATTTTAAAAATCCTGGATAATAGACGGGGAAGAACTCTGCTTCCTGTCTGAGGGCAACAGCAAAGGGCTGTGTAAGAAAACACAATAGTGTTAGAAGATACAGTGCTGTACCTAAACTTTTACTATAGTTTTCTTCTTACTGTATATGCTATACAGAAGAATACTAGTACAGTATAGGAGGATGTGTGCCGGCCTGCCTTTACCGGCCGGCACACACCACAATTAGCTTTAAAGTATACTACTTAACAGCTATAGGGCGGCAGCCCTCTGGTTCAAATGCCTGTGCCGGCGGCAGCAGCTGCCGGCCAGCAACAGCCAGTGTTGGCCGGCAATGATTGCCGGCCAGTAACTACACAAGGTAGTACCCAGCTGCCGGCCACACTCTTGGTGACCGGCAGACAAGGACTGACATAAGCCGGCCGGCAAAGGTACAAGACCGATGCCAGCCGGCAGCAAAAGAACCAGAAGACTACACCTGCCCGGCTGCCGGCCTCATAGGCCGGCAGCCGGCCTCATAGGCCGGCAGCCGGGACAGGTACAGCACTAGAAGAAAATAGAATGGATGCCGGGATAAGAGTGTACACAACCCCCCAAGCCCGGCAACCGAAAGAGTGCATATAAGGAAGGGGAGAAACTTAATTCAGGCTTCCTTGACCAATGCCGTCCGGCTCTGCCGGCAGGCATGGATGAGGGACCAAGAGAGGTCCGGGCAGCACTCGAAAACATAAGACCCTTGCCGTCCAGCATCTCTGCCGGCCGGCAATGGGCTTAGTCAATCCATATCCCAACCTATACTAGGTCCAGAAGTAGAATGACATACGGTACAGTAATACCCCTGCCGGCCAGCTCTGCCGGCCGGCAAGGTACAGTACAGTAATGGCTAGGCCATTACGGAGATAGAGGGGGAAGGGACAAGAGGGTCCTGCCAACCTTGCTTTAGTGACAGATCACCCGCAGCCAAGAACTTTGTCTTAGCCTAAGGGAGATCTAAGGGAAAGGGCCAGCGCAGTAGTATAATACCTGCCAGCTTCCAGAGCACCAAAGCAAGGAAGGCGTTGCTACTCCCAAGGGAAGATTTATCCTCCCCGAGAACAGCAACAGGACTTAGTCTGGTCGATCACACAAGAAGGAATCATAACTACAGAAACCTTCGATAGTGACCTAAGGGAGCTCAGCTCCCTTTGTAAGTGTTAGGTCAGCGAGGGAGACTCTGCCCCAAGCCAAACAACACGGACTCAGACTAAAAACTCTGTTGTTCTGTCCCTCTTTGAACCAGACTCAGCTGGAACAGGAAGGTACAGTAACACCCTAGTATAGTTTTATCGAAAATAAATTCGGAAAAAACCACTTAGGGATAAGCCCAAGGCTTAAACAGAGGGAAAGGGATTGCATACCTTCTCCGAAGAAAAGAAAGCAACCGGGGAGTATAATAAAGTATACTAAGGCTCCATAAGCAATTAGCCTAGGCACCAAGAGAATCGATTACCTAATTCACCGAAACTCTTACGTATACAATCTTGGAAATATTCCACACAGTCTAAAATGTATAAAATATAGCCTAAAGCTTCAATAAAATTTTAATTACACTCGGAAAAACCAAAATCATGCATTAAGTACTAGGACCAAACGACTAGGCTACATGGCCTAGCGTAGGCCAGAATGGCGAATACTTCGCCAAATAATACTAAGCACGAAAGGAAATCCTATGTAAAGCTAAATAGCTAAATTTTATTAAGCAAAACAACCAGGAATGTCACTCTGACTAACTAATTTATACCTAGCGAGTGACAGTGTCCAGGACACCTCTGGTAGGCTACGGCTCTTGTATCAAAGATTAATCCTATTAATCACTCAAAATTTACCAAGAGCCTACATTTATACATAACAGACACTATACTCAACTTATCCGAGGCCAACGAAGACGAAGAAGCCATGAAAAGCTGAATAAATCCAAGATTTGCGAGAAAAAACAGGAAAAAACACCGAGTTGTTAAGCTACGCAAAAAGGAATGCAGATGGCGCCAGGATTGGCGCCAGGCACGCATACGAATCGGGGGATAGGGAAGCCTTGGGAGCGGCTCCCCTTTTTCTTTCCCGAATTCGTATCTCGTCAATCTCCCTCCTACGAGACGAATCTCTGTTCAGGTCGTAGATTGCCATGTGACGTGTCTAGAATACGTCCTCTGATATGTCGCGATATCCCTTTCACGAGGGATACTCGCTCCAGGAGTTAGAATTCTGGTACCTTAAGGTAAATTCTCTGGGAATATCGCCGTAGTTGTAATATACCCTAGGAAGCTACCCTATAGGAACTTCCATCAGGACGACATGGCTTGAGCCCAAAAATATATATATATATATATATATTCATATATATATATATATATATATATATATATATATATTCATATATATATATATATATATTTATATATGAATATATATATATATATATATATATATGAATATATATATATATATATATATATATATATATATATACATATATATATATATATATATATATATATATATATATATATTCATATATATACAGTATATATATATATATATATATATATATATATATATATACTGTATATATATGAATATATATATATATATATATATATAAATATATACTGTATATATATGAATATATATATATATATATATATATATATATATATATATATATATATATATATATATATAAATATATATAGACAGACACTTGGTCTTTATTATATAGGGAAGATTATTATTATTATTATTATTATTATTAGTAGTAGTAGTAGTAGTAGAAGAATGAATACCTACTTCCAGCACTGGTGCGTGTACTATTACTGCTTCCAGCACTATTGCCTGTACTATTACTGGTTCAAACACCTGCCTTAAGCGAAATAAAAAAAAAAAATCTTTATATAATGTGCGTGTAGACGCAAGTACCAGTTTTTCCCGAAGGTCATAATTACAGAAATCCCTGGTTTGAAAACAGCCTCCTGATAATTGGTGTCCTGATCTTTTACTAAAACAAACTGGTCCCTGTCTCAAAGGATTTATCTCCTAACTGCCTAAGCATCCTGCAACCTTTAATTGATATCCTGGGTGAGAGAAATTGTTGGGAATTGTTTTTGGAAATTGTAACACACTGTCCTTGAAAAGTTGACTGCGTGCAACTTGATGTTAACACAGGGTTGTGTTTCGTTACCTTGTTGCTGTCATCAACATCATCATCACCGTCCTTGATGTTAACACAAGGTTGTGTTTCGTTACCTTGTTGCTGTCATCAACATCATCATCATCATCATCTCCTCCTACGCCTATTGACGCGAAGGACCTCGGTTAGATTTCGCCAGTCGTCTCTATCTTGAGCTCTTAATTCGATACTGAGCCATTATAATCGTCTCCTACTTCGCGCTTCATAGTCCTTAGTCATGTAGGCCTGGGTCTCCCAACTCTTCTAGTGCCTTGTGCAGCCCAGCTGAACGTTTTGGGGAACTAATCTCTCATGGGGAGTGCGAAGAGCATGCCCGAACCATCTCCATCTATCCCTCATCATGATATCATCTACATATGGCACTTGAGTAATGTATATATATTGTATATATATATATATACAGTATATATATATATATATATATATATATATATATATATATATTTATATATATATATATATATATATATATATATATATATATATAT
>NC_090736.1:132035580-132037931 GCF_036898095.1 Palaemon carinicauda
AAAAAAAAAACATTCGACAAAAGATTTTTTTTATTCGGTTAAGATTTATTTGTTTGGAAGTTATCAATTTTTTTAATCAAAGTTTTCATCATTTTGGTTTTAATCATATCAGATTTTTCTTTTTATTCCCGATTTACATCTGAATTTTTATTATATTTTCAATTTTTTTTTTATTTGGTTAAGATTTATTTGATTGGAAGTTATTAATATTTTTTTTTTCAATCAAAGTTTTCATCATTTTGGTTTTAATCATATTAGATTTTTCTTTTTTATTCCCGATTTACATCTGAATTTTTATTATATTTAAAACAAAAATTTCGGTTAAAATACAGAAAACCAATTTTATTCACTAAATAATTTATAAGTTTATACTTTCTCTAAAATACAGGAAGTTTAAACTTCTTTTATATTTCCTATTCTGATGCCCATTTTTTTTCTTCATTTATTCATTCAATTTTTATTTGAATCTTGATTAGTATGTTTTAGATTTAAATTATATTAAAAAAAATTCATCAAAGTACAGAAAATAAATTTCAAAACAAAAAAATTTCATTTATCCTTGTTCTCGAACATGGAAACTGTAAACATTTTTTTTTTATTTCCTATTCAGATGCCCATTTTTTTCTTCATTTATTCATTCCATTTTTATCTAGCTCTCGATTTGCAGGTTTTAGATTTCAATCATATTTATAAATAATTTTTTTTTTAGATCAAAGTACAGAAAAATCAATTCGAATTTTTTTTTTTTAGTTTATCCTTTTTCTCAAATACAGAAAGTTTACAAAAATTTGTATTTCCTATTCTGATGCCCATTTTTTTCTTCATTTATTCATTCAATTTTCATTTAACTCTTGATTTGCATGTTTTAGATTTAAATTTTATTTACAAATATTTTTTTTCTCGATCAAAGTACAGAAAATCAATTTAAAAAAATGTGTATCCTTTTTTCTCAAACACGGAAACATTAAAAAATATTTATTTCCTATTCTGATTTAAATTATATTATTTTTTTGTTTGTTTTTTAATCAAAGTACAGAAAACCGATTTAAAATTTTTTTTTAGGTTATCCTTTTTCTCAAATACAGAAAGTTTTAAACTTCACTTTTATTTCCTATTCAGATTTAAATTATATTATTTTTTTGTTTTTTAATCAAAGTACAGAAAACCGATTTAAAAAAAAAAAAGATTATCCCTTTTCTCAAATACAGAAACTTTAAACATTTTTTTATTTCCTATTCTGATTTAAATTATATTATTTTTTTGTTTTTTAATCAAAATACAGAAAACCGATTTAAAAAAAAAATTTAGGTTATCCTTTATCTCAAATACAGAAAGTTTTAAATTCACTTTTACTTCCTATTCAGACGTCAATTCTTCATTTATTCTTATATCATTGACATCAGACTCCTGACATCACCCACCTTTGTCAGAGGTCTCCTTTTGAAAGCGAAGGTACAGACAAGGGCCCGAAGGCTGGCTCTGCCCTTTGGCGAACATTGATGCTGAAGGTTTCCCGTTTTGCTGTATTGCAAAGGGAATGAAGATAGGAGCTGTAAGAGGAGATGGTAAGAGCCGAATGACGATAGAGAGGAGAGAACATAATGAGGAGGAAGAGGATTGAGAAAGAGGAGGGAAGAAGGAAAGGATGATGATGAGAAAAGAATTAAAAGAGAGAAGGATAATACAGATGAAGAGGAAAGATTAAGAGACGAATTATGGTAGAAAGGAGAGAAGATAATGAAGAGGAAGAGGATTGAGAAAGAGGAGGGAAGAAGGAAAGGTGTGGACTATGAGAAAGGAAATAAAAGAGAGAAGGATTATACAGATAAAGAGTAAAGGTTAAGAGACGAATGATGGTAGAAAGGAGAGAAGATAATGAGGAGGAAGAGGAGATTGAAAGAGAGGAGGGGAGAAGGAAAGGAGAGGATTATGAGAAATAATATGAGGAGAGAAGGATAATAATAATAATATAAGGAAATAGAGAGAAAGAGGAAAAGTTTAAGATACGAATGATGGTAGAGAGGAGAGAACATAATGAAGAGGAAGAGTTGATTGAAAAAGAGGAGGGGAGAAGGAGAGGAGAGAACTATGAGAAATAATATGAGGAGAAAGGATAATAATAATAAGATATGGAAATAGAGAGAAAGAGGAAAGATTAAGATACGAATGATGGTAGAAAGGAGAGAAGATAATGAAGAGGAAGATGAGATTGAAAAAGAGGAGGGAGGGTTTAAAGAAAGGAGAGGATTATGAGAAATAATATGAGGAGAGAAGGATAATAATAGTAATATAAGGAAATAGAGAGAAAGAGGAAAGTTTAAGATACGAATGATGGTAGAAAGGAGAGAAGA
>NC_090736.1:132040931-132050931 GCF_036898095.1 Palaemon carinicauda
CGTATTTTTTATAAAAACTCTTGTTTTAGTGTACCCCACTTTTTATGAAAACATTCACTTTATTGGACCGTATTTTTCATAAAAAACATTCACTCTATTAGACGGTATTCTTTTATCAAAACATTCACTTTAATAAACCGTATTTTTCATCAAAGCACTCGCTCAATCAGACCGTACTTTTCTTCAAAACCTTTTCCATAGTGTATCATATTTTCATCAAAACAATTACTCCCCAGTATACCGTACTTTTCATGAAACCATACATATTTCATTGAAACTACCTGATGAGTTCAATCTTCTACCAGACCTTACAAGTTATTAACGTGATTGGGAGTCACCTTATGCAAAAAAAAAAAAAAAAAAAAAAAAAAGTCATTTTTTTGTCTTCCTGGAAAACATAACACAAGAGGTGCTAGTGTGTTCCCCCCCCCAAAAAAAAGTCATTCTTTTGTATTCTTGGAAAACATAACACAAGAGGTGCTCGTGTGTTCAAAAAAAAAAAAAAAGTCATTCTTTTGTCTTCCTGGAAAACATAACACAAGAGGTGCTCGCGTGTTCAAAAAAAAAGAGAAAGAAAAAAAAGTCATTCTTTTGTCTTCCTGGAAAACAACACAAGGGGTGCTCGTGTGTTCAAAAAAGAAAAAAAAAGTCATTCTCTTGTCTTCCTGGAAAACATAACACAAGAGGTGCTCGTGTGAAAGTCATTCTTTTGTCTTCCTGGAAAACATAACACAAGAGGTGCTCGTGTGAAAGTCATTCTTTTGTCTTCCTGGAAAACATAACACAAGAGGTGCTCGTGTGAAAGTCATTCTTTTGTCTTCCTGGAAAACATAACACAAGAGGTGCTCGTGTGTTCAATAGTCAAGAAACCACCAAAAAAAAAAAAAATTGAATGCAAGAGAATGAGTTGTGATTTTTTCGTGAGGAATAATTAAAAAGATATACATTGATTGCCCCTTTTTTTATACTCTGACGAGGCATGCTATTGATTTACATGGCACACAGTCTGCACATTTTGTATTTTATTTATTTATTAATGTTCTGCATTCTTTTGTTTACAATTGTTTACCTTTTAAGTTGTTTAAAAAGATGATCTGCACTGATGATAGCATTTCTTTGCTCATGGTTGAACTAACCTTCATGTGAATTTACTTTGTAAAACTTTGTGATGTTTTTTTTTTTCTTATTTTTTCTTTTTGTTGATGTTTTTTTTATCGTTTTCACTGTCTTTCTTGGAAGGCATTATTTGGAAATGTTTATTTAGAGAGAGAGAGAGAGAGAGAGAGAGAGAGAGAGAGAGAGAGAGAGAGAGAGAGAGAGAGAGAGAGAGAGAGAGAGAGATTATAAGAATTATATACACAGTTTTCCTTATTCATATCATTTTCTTTTCTTAATATAGTTAAATTTACCTTGGACTTGTATATAAATCTGTCTCCTCATAAAAACCTAAGTTAAATCGTCTAGAAATTTTTATATTAGTGTTCAATTGAACAAACAAAATCCGCAGGCTTATGCAATATCCTCTGCAGTTCCTATAACCTCTTTTGATGTCTCTTGGGGAATTTTATTCCTCCAGATTTATCTCCTCTTGTGATGTCTTTTGATGTCTCTAAGGGAATTTGATTCCTCCAGATTTATCTCCTCTTTTGATGTCTTTTGATGTCTCTTTAAGGGAATTTGATTCCTTCAGATTGATCTCCTCCTGTGATGTCTTTTGATGTCTCTTTAAGGGAATTTGATTCCTCCAGATTTATCTCCTCTTTTGATGTCTCTAAGGGAATTTGATTCCTCCAGATTTATCTCCTCTTGTGATGTCTTTTGATGTCTCTAAGGGAATTTGATTCCTCCAGATTTATCTCCTCTTTTGATGTCTTTTGATGTGTCTAAGGGAATTTGATTCCTCCAGATTTATCTCCTCTTTTGATGTCTCTAAGGGAATTTGATTCCTCCAGATTTATCTCCTCTTGTGATGTCTTTTGATGTCTCTAAGGGAATTTGATTCCTCCAGATTTATCTCCTCTTTTGATGTCTTTTGATGTCTCTTTAAGGGAATTTGATTCCTTCAGATTGATCTCCTCCTGTGATGTCTTTTGATGTCTCTTTAAGGGAATTTGATTCCTCCAGATTTATCTCCTCTTTTGATGTCTCTAAGGGAATTTGATTCCTCCAGATTTATCTCCTCTTGTGATGTCTTTTGATGTCTCTAAGGGAATTTGATTCCTCCAGATTTATCTCCTCTTGTGATGTCTTTTGATGTCTCTAAGGGAATTTGATTCCTCCAGATTTATCTCCTCTTGTGATGTCTTTTGATGTCTCTTGGGGAATTTGATTCCTCCAGATTTATCTCCTCTTTTGATATCTTTTGATGTCTCTTTAAGGGAATTTGATTCCTTCAGATTGATCTCCTCCTGTGATGTCTTTTGATGTCTCTTTAAGGGAATTTGATTCCTCCAGATTTATCTCCTCTTTTGATGTCTCTAAGGGAATTTGATTCCTCCAGATTTATCTCCTCTTGTGATGTCTTTTGATGTCTCTAAGGGAATTTGATTCCTCCAGATTTATCTCCTCTTGTGATGTCTTTTGATGTCTCTAAGGGAATTTGATTCCTCCAGATTTATCTCCTCTTGTGATGTCTTTTGATGTCTCTTGGGGAATTTGATTCCTCCAGATTTATCTCCTCTTTTGATGTCTTTTGATGTCTCTTGGGGAATTTGATTCCTCCAGATTTTTCTCTTCCTTCCGAAGGTCCTTTGTTCAACTAATTGCTTTATTAGACGAACAAGTTTCGAATTTTTCACTCTGGAAGTTGAACCAAGGCCTTGGCTGAGCAGCCCAACGTTTGGATAGGTTAATTCTCTTGTAGTTTATTCATTTCTTTACTTTCCTCACTGGGCTATTTTTTCCCTATTTGAGCCTTCGGCTTGTAGCATCCTGGTTTCCAACTAGGGTTGTAGCTTAGCTGATATTAATAATGGTAATAGTAATATTAAATTTGGATAGGTTATTTCTCTTGTAATCAGAGAGAGAGAGAGAGAGAGAGAGAGAGAGAGAGAGGAGAGAGAGAGAGAGAGAGAGAGAGAGAGAGGAGAGAGAGAGAGAGAATTTCTGAACCCTGAGTCTCTTTATGACTCATTCGGTTCTTTTTCGATATTCACTATTCTCGTTTTTTATATCTTTCATTCAATGATGATAATGAGGATGATAATAATAATATTATTATTGATAATAATAATAATAGAAATAATGATAATAATAATAGAAATAATAATAATAACGATAATCATAATAATGGTGATAATAATAATAATAATAATAATAATATTAATATAATAGTAATATCAATTATAATAATAATATTAATAATAATAATGATATTGATATTAATAATAATAATAATAATAATAATAATAATAATAATAATAATAATAATATTAATATAATAGTAATATTAATTTTAATAATAATAATAATAATAATAATTATATTTATATTAATAATAATAATGATATTGATATTAATAATAATAATAATAATAATAATAATAATATTGATATTAATAATAATAATAATAATAATAATATTAATAATATTTATGATAATAATAATAATAATAATAATAATAATAATAATAATAATAATGATAACAATAATAATAATAATAATAATAATAATAATAATAATAATACCTCCATAAGATATACTGCCTCATATCAGCCGTGCACATATCCTTTGAAATCTTACTCCCACGTCGAATCATTAAAATATTTAAAATGGTTTGGCCGAGCAATACTGCCCAAGGAATCTATGATATCATTCAATCAATCTAATTTTAGATAGTGGCCTTGGATGGTGAATTGAATTCCTGGATGTGGAATATTATTCAGAGAGGAATACATCTGGAAATGTGTATTTAAGTGTACTTATTGGCCATAACTAGAAGAGCGAGTGCCTAGATGCATTTGCTTTTACATACTATTCAGAATATAATAATAATAATAATAATAATAATAATAATAATAATAATAATAATAATAATAATAATAATAATAATAATTATGATAATCTTTATTTCAGCAAAGGCCATATACAGAGTTACAATAGGGGCACAGTGATCTTACACTTTTGACATCGGTGAAAAAAGATGAGATATGCAATAATATCAGTGATATATTACAAACATCAATTAGCAGGTTGACCACAGAGTTCTAAGGTCTAGGTAATAAAATCACAATAGAATTAACGCTTAATAATGATGATAAAATGCATATCAGCAAACAAAATCAGAGGGAGGAAAAAAAAATGGGTTGCTGTGGCCTGATTGGTAACGTCTCTGCCTGGTGTTTGCCAGTCGGGGGTTCGAGTCCCGCTCAGACTCGTTAGTGCCATTAGTGTCTGCAACCTTACCATCCTTGTGAGCTAAGGTTGGGGAGGTTTGGGGAGCCTATTGGTCTTTCTGCTGAGTCATCAGCAGCAACTGCCTGGCCCTCCCTGGTCCTAGCTTGTGTGGAGAGGAGGTTTGGGCGCTGATCATATAATATATGGTCAGTCTCTGGGGCATTGTCCTGTTTGCTAGGGCAATGTCACTGTCCCTTGCCTCTGCCATTCATGAGTGACCTTTAAACCTTGAAAGGGGTACTCAGTAGAGCACTGACCTCTGCCAGGGCTGATTTTGGACTATTCTATGTATAATTATTTTCTTTCCTCACTGGGCTATTTTCCCTTTTGGACGCCTTATAGGGTTCATAGCATCCTGCTTCTCCAAATAGGGTTGTAGCTTAGCTAGTAATAATGATAATAGTAATGGACGGTTGTGAGTTGTAAGTTCGAAGAGTTCCTGAAAAGTTGAATATTTCTATATCCATTACTTCCATAGAACTACGTTACATGGAAAATAATGGGGCTGTAATTCTAGCCCGGGCGTTCTATAATTGACAATATTTTAATTATCTATTAGATTAAATCTCTTAGGTAAACTAGCTTTTGGTCCGCCTTGGCTCACTTCGCTAGCAATTTAACATTATCTCATTGCTCCTCTGTTCTGACAAGCAGTTCATATATGTGCTGTGCACGCTAGCCACATGGTCGAATATTTTGACCCTAAAATAATGTATTCCATAATGCTCCAGGCTCTGAAAATTGTCTTATATTTTCCAATTATATAATGTCTGCTAAAGAAGGTGATGAATGCAAGAGTTGATGGGTGAAGTACAAGAGGAAGGCCAAGGTCTGGGTGGATGGATGGAGTGAAGGAAGCTCTGGGTGATAGGAGGATAGATGTGAGAGAGGCAAGAGAGCGTGCTAGAAATAGGAATGAATGGCGAGCGATTGTGACGCAGTTCCGGTAGGCCCTGCTGCTGCCTCCGGTGTCTTAGATGACCGCGGAGGTAGCAGCAGTAGGGGATTCAGCATTATGAAGCTTCATCTGTGGTGGATAATGTGGGAGGGTAGGCTGTGGCACCCTAGCAGTACCATCTGAACTCGGTTGAGTCCCTTGTTTAGGCTGGAGGAACGTAGCAAGTAGAGGTCCCCTTTTTGTTTTGTTTCATTTGTTGATGTCGGCTACCCCCCAAAATTGGGGGAAGTGCCTTGGTATATGTATGTATATATGTGATCTAACAGTAAAAAATATGTCAGTCATGAGTTTATTAATAGCTTGGAAAGTTTCAATATCTTATCACTTATTTTTTTTTTAAAAAAGAGCATAGCATTACATTTTATTCTACCGTATGAATTAAACAGTTCGCTTTTGTTAACAACTGATCTATCATTTTGCTTTCTATTGCCTCTGCTGAAGGGCAATATTTTTTTTTTCTTTCATTAGAGTGTCTTAGAACAAAAGAATGATCTGTTTTTTTAATTATGGCACGACAAGCAATTTCTGATGTAAGAAAAGAGGGGGTTGAACACTGCAAAGCATAACCCTTTTCTTCCCTTCTTCCCCCGCTCACTGTGTGAAGGAAACAGGTAGGGTAACTTGAAGAAATGCATGCGCCAGTTCCTTCTGGGATCTTGTGGTCTGTCGTGCCAGATACTTCTGGGATAACATGTCCGGTAATGGGGTGGCCCAATGTCCTTGAAGGACACCTAAGCACATTGACATTTGATTAACAACTGATCTATCATTTTGCTTTCTATTGCCTCTGCTGAAGGGCAATATTTTTTTTTTCTTTCATTGGAGTGTCTTAGAACAAAAGAATGATCTTTTTTCTATTGACATTGGCTTTTTATTTTGTTGCCTTACTTATTATTGACTTTACTAGAGGGAATGTACTGAGTTGTCGTAGCAAATGATTTTAGTTGATTTAAATGTCTCTTATTCTTCTTGCGAACTTATTAGCCCAGCTGTATAACAGGGTCGGCCGCTCGAGTGAATTTTCTGCATCAATTTTTTTTTTTTATTTTAAGGTATCGTCGTCTTCTTCTTCTTCTTCTTCTTCTTCTTCTTCTTCTTGCGAACTTATTAGTCCAGCTGTATAACAGGGTCGGCCGCTCGAGTGAATTTTCTGCATCAATTTTTTTTTTTTATTTTAAGGTATCGTCGTCTTCTTCTTCTTCTTCTTCTTCTTCTTCTTCTTCTTCTTGCGAACTTATTAGTCCAACTGTATAACAGGGTCGGCCGCTCGAGTGAATTTTCTGCATCAATTTTTTTTTTTTTTTTTTATTTTAAGGTATCTTCTTCTTCTTCTTCTTGCGAACTTATTAGTCCAACTGTATAACAGGGTCGGCCGCTCGAGTGAATTTTCTGCATCAATTTTTTTTTTTATTTTAAGGTATCTTCTTCTTCTTCTTCTTGCGAACTTATTAGTCCAACTGTATAACAGGGTCGGCCGCTCGAGTGAATTTTCTGCATCAATTTTTTTTTTTTATTTTAAGGTATCTTCTTCTTCTTCTTCTTGCGAACTTATTAGTCCAACTGTATAACAGGGGTCGGCCGCTCGAGTGAATTTTCTGCATCAATTTTTTTTTTTATTTTAAGGTATCGTCGTCTTCTTCTTCTTCTTCTTCTTCTTCTTCTTCTTGCGAACTTATTAGTCCAACTGTATAACAGGGTCGGCCGCTCGAGTGAATTTTCTGCATCAATTTTTTTTTTTTATTTTAAGGTATCTTCTTCTTCTTCTTCTTGCGAACTTATTAGTCCAACTGTATAACAGGGTCGGCCGCTCGAGTGAATTTTCTGCATCAATTTTTTTTTTTATTTTAAGGTATCGTCGTCTTCTTCTTCTTCTTCTTCTTCTTCTTCTTCTTGCGAACTTATTAGTCCAACTGTATAACAGGGTCGGCCGCTCGAGTGAATTTTCTGCATCAATTTTTTTTTTTATTTTAAGGTATCTTCTTCTTCTTCTTCTTGCGAACTTATTAGTCCAACTGTATAACAGGGTCGGCCGCTCGAGTGAATTTTCTGCATCAATTTTTTTTTTTATTTTAAGGTATCGTCGTCTTCTTCTTCTTCTTCTTCTTCTTCTTCTTCTTGCGAACTTATTAGTCCAACTGTATAACAGGGTCGGCCGCTCGAGTGAATTTTCTGCATCAATTTTTTTTTTTTTATTTTAAGGTATCGTCGTCTTCTTCTTCTTCTTCTTCTTCTTCTTCTTCTTCTTGCGAACTTATTAGTCCAGCTGTATAACAGGGTCAGCCGCTCGAGTCAACTTTCTCCATCAATTTTTTTTTTATTTAAAGGGGTCTTCTTCTTCTTCTTCTTCTTCCTCTTCTTCTTCTTCTTCTTCTTCTTGCAAACTTATTAGTCCAACTGTATAACAGGGTCGGCCACTCGTGTCAACTTTCTCCATCCATTTCTATTCCTTGCATCTTCTTTCCCCAGTCCCACCTCACCACTATCCTTCCTCACCACAGCAATCAAAGCGTTTGTGATTTTTTAGTCTTGATAACTGTCAGAAAAAACTAGATTTATTCATTACTCTCTTTTTATTGACGGTTTGAGAAAGTCATATAAAAGAATAATAATATTTTACCAAAAAAGAAATGCAGTCAAGGTTTTTTTATGCTTAAAATACTGAGCCATTTGCGGTCTGGCCTTAGACCGGCCTATACTGAGAAGATGGAGATGGTTTGGTCATGCTCTTCGCACTCCCCAAGAGAGATTATTTCACTAAACTTTCAACTGGGCTCCACAAGGCACTAGAAGAGTTGGAAGACCCAGGCAAACATGGGTGAGGAATATGAAGCGCGAAGTAGGAGATGATGAATGGAGAATAGAGACGACTGGCGAAATCTAACAGAGGCCCTTTTGCGGCAATGGGCGTAGGAGGAGATGATGATGATGATGATGATGATGAATGGAGAAGTATTGAATTAAAAGCTCAAGATAGAGACGACTGGCGAAATCTAACCGAGGCCCTTAGCGTCAATAGGCGTAGGAGGAGATAATGATTACGATGATGATGATGATGATGAATGGAGAAGTATTGAATTAAAATCTCAAGCTAGAGACGACTGTCGAAATCTAACCGAGGCCCTTTTATGTCAATAGGCGTAGGAGGAGATGATGATGAAAAAGACTAACGTGCAACCTGTTCACATCAGCTGTGCAGATTCTGCAGCTCAATATTTAATGCATTTAAGTATCTATCCTCAACCAATCATTTCAAATCTCGTAGGTTTGATAGAAGGAAAATACAAAATGCAATTTATAACCGAGGGCCGTAAAACTCTAGAAACCTCCGATGAAGTCTTCGAAAAGGATTATTTTGCAGAATATTTCATTCAAATCATTTTCCTTTTAGTATTTCGCAATATTATTCAACACAGAATTGATTTTTTTTTTTTTTATATTCCATATTGAATTGAAAGTTTGTTCATGAAAATCAACATGAAAAAGTATAATTTCTAGTGTCTTTGTGATATGTGCTTTTAATTGCCTGTACACTTAATCGCAGGTCATTTGAAGGTCAGAGGTCATGGCCCTAAGGGATTTTGCTCACTCTCTCTCTCTCTCTCTCTCTCTCTCTCTCTCTCTCTCTCTCTCTCTCTCTCTCTCGTGTAATTGGTAGCAATGACGTCTAACAAACTAGAGGTGTCTTCAGATTTGCCCCAGACGAAGTGAACAATATTGGTATGTTCCTTTAAACCCATATATATATATATATATATATATATATATATATATATATATATATATATATATATATATATATATATATATATATATACAGAATATATATATATATATATATATATATATATATATATATATATATATATACAGCCAGTGACGAATTTCAGACCATTTCTGCATTATACGCTAAGGTTTTAGTTCATAATTGCCCTCTCAAGTCAATCTTAAATTTATAAAAAAAACACATCATTGTCGAAAAGGAAGAAAGAAAATACCAGGGTGACAGAAATAACACACTTTAAAGGAAATAAATAATGGTTAAAGGTGTTGTGTTTCTGTTCCAGTTTCATCAGAATAGTTGGTCACTAGAACGTCAGTCGGGCAAGCTATACCCCTCACTGTGATGCCCAACCACAGCAGTGTCTCCCCAGTAAACAGCTTAAACTCACGGTCACGGGGTGGGATCGATCTGCTGCCATGTGAATGCAAGGCGAATACGTTACCACTATACTAGCGTGCCCAACCACAGCAGTGTCTCCCCAGTAAACAGCTTAAACTCACGGCCCCTAGCTGGGATCGATCTGCCGCCATGTGAATGCTAGGCGAACATGTTACCACTGTAACTAAACAGCTTAAACTCACGGTCCAGGGCTGGGATCGATCTGTTGCCATGCGAATGATAGTCGAACACATAACTACTGTATTAAAAAGCTTAAACTCGCGGTCCTGGGCTGGGATTGATCTGTGCCATGCAAATGCTAGGCGAACATGTTACCACTGTACTAGCCAGATAGAAGATAGACAGGTAGACATGCAGAGAGCAATAGAACTGCTTAAACACCAAACCCCACAATTTCCTTTGGCTTAGAAATGACTCCACTTATAACTTCGGCCATTTGAACCCGAAGACTCCGTGTCTCGGAGGTC
>NC_090736.1:132058431-132073431 GCF_036898095.1 Palaemon carinicauda
AGAAAATTGATAAAGAAATTAATGATAAAAGATATGATAAACTTCAGTTAACATTTACATTTGAAAAAACATAATGACGACCGCGGTATTCCAGACCACAACTCTATTCCAAAACATGTTATGATAACAGCAGATACCAAAAACATAAAACCCATTTCTGGAATTACTCTTATTGGTCCAATAACAATCACTCATCCTTGAAATGCTCTCGAACGGATCAGTTTTTTTTTTTCAAAGCCCTGATTCCATTTCCCAAAGTACTGGAAGGCATCTAATATCTAGATCAGGATTCCATGTTCTTAAGGTTTTAAAGGCCGCTTATGAATGGCAGAGGCAAGGGACAGTGATATTGCCTTATCAAGCAGGACAATGTGCTAGAGACTGAATATATACACATATCAGAGCCCAAACCCCCTCTCCACCCAAGCTAAGACCAAGGCAGACCAGGCAATGGCTGCTGATGACTGAGCAGATGGACCTATATGCTCCCCCAAACCCTCCATTCTTAGCTCACAAAGATGGTGAGGCAAGGGACAGTGACATTGCCTTATCAAGCAGGACAATGCCCCAGAGACTGAACATATACACTTACCAGCGCCCAAGCCCCCTCTCCACCCAAGCTAAGACCAAGGCGGGCCAGGCAATGGCTGCTGATGACTCAGCAGATAGACCTATAGGCTCTCCCTAAACCCACCATCCTTAGGTCACAAGGATGGTAAGGTTGTAACGACCAAAGAAACTAACTAGTCTGAACGGGACTTTTAACCCCAGTTTGGTTTTCACTAGTCAGTGACGTTACCACATCGGCCACCACAACCCTCCTTTGCAAGAAGGATATGGAAAGGGATCCTTCCATCCTACCCCGCATCCTACCCCGCTCCTCATTCCCGTGGGAAGAGATAAAGTCATAGGATCATAGGACTCCCTCCAGGGTTAAACAAGGAAGCCTTTTCCTTTCATAAACCTGGCTCCCTTTTTTCCTCTGCTACTACTTGACCACCATCGAAGTGTCCTGGGAGCTGGAGGAGGCACGGAGGTCCTCGCAGGATGGAAAGGACGAAGGTCGCCCTCCTTCGGACTGCCCGCAGGGCACTGCGATATCTCGACAGATGTTGGGAGGGCGTCTCTTGATGGAAGTACGTTTCATGGATGGCCGACTGGGAGCAAGTAGCATCTGCCTTGGATTCAAGAGCCGCTGGCAATTGCAGGGTTTTTTTTACATATATATTTTTATTTTGTCTGGGAAATTATTATTTTTTTTATTCTTTTTCTTATTTGAGGTAAAGATTTTTTTTCGGTATTAAGTATTAATGTTGGATTTTTAAAAATGATTCTTTTGTCTGGGAGATTTTTTTTTCTTTTTCTTTTTTTTCTAGATTAAAGATTTTTTTTTTCGGTATTGTATTAAGGTTGGATTTTTAAAAGAATTTCTCTTGTCTGGGATTTTTTTTTTCTTTATTAGATTAAAGATTCTTTTTTTCGGTATTGTATTAAGGTTGGATTTTTAAAAAAATTTCTCTTGTCTGGGAGATTATTTTTTTTATTATTTTATTTATATTTAGGATAAAGTTTTTTTGGGGGTAACGAGTATCAAGGTCGGATTTTTTGTTTTTTCTTGTCTGGGAAATTATTATTATTTTTTCTTATTCTTTTTATTCTTATTTAAGGTAAAGATTTTTTTTAAATTTTCTCTTTTCCGGGAAATATATATATATATATATATATATATATATATATAATCTTATTTAGAATAACGATTTTTTTTTGGTAATGGGTATTAAAGTTGGATTTTTTTTTCAATATAGGATTATTTTTACTATTTTTCATCAATTTTATAAACTAAAATATTAATCGTAATGAGTCGTGACAAAATATTCACATCATATCAGGTTATTTTTTCCTCCATTCGTTTACCCAGGAAAAAAAAATTTCCACATTACCAAAACGTTTTGAATAATCATTGCACTGAAAGGTTTTTGGAAAAAATTTTTTTGATTATTTAACCATCATTCTTGACGGGTCGTGTACACTAATTTGTATATACAATATATAATTATATATGCATATAAAGTGTATATCATCATCATCATCATCATCATCTTTGACTTCATCTCCTGGAATGAGGAGCGGGGTAGGATGGAAGGATCCCTTTCCATATCCTTCTTGCGAAGGAGGGTTGTGGTGGTCGATGTGGTAACGTCACTGACTAGTGAACGCTAAACTGGGGTTCGAGTCCCGTTCAGACTAGTTAGTTTCTTTGGTCGCTACAACCTTACCATCCTTGTGACCTAAGGATGGGGAGTTTGGGGGAGCCTATAGGTCTATCTACCGAGTCATCAGCAGCCATTACCTGGCCCTCCTTGGTCCTAGCTTTCAATTCAATACTTCTCCATTCATCATCTCCTACTTCTCGCTTCATAGTCCTCAGCCATGTAGGCATGGGTCTTCCAACTCTTCTAGTGCCTAGAACGGCCATAGATATTTACAGATTCCTCTCGTTAGTGTAAGTGATTGCTTCCAATAGAGCTGTAGTTCCCAAACTGGGGGGCGCGCCCCACTAGGGGGCCGTGAGGACGATACAAGGGGGGCATGTTCAAACTTTTTTTCGCTCACTTTGAACCAAATGTTTCGTTTTTAGTTACTGGAATGTACTATTATTGGTTTGAGTGGCTTTCATTATTAAAATGTAATACAAACAGAAATATGTTTTCCTGTACAATGGTAAGAAATAAATGTAAGAATCAGTTCATATTAAAAAAAGAGAGGAGTGGGGGCGTACAGGTCTACTGGAAGCAAAAAGGGGGGCGTCAGGTAAGATAGTTTGGGAACCACTGCAATAGAGGTTTCATGGGTCTGTGGACAGTGCGTATATGATTTTGATTATTAATATTATGAAGGATATTGTTTTCCTGCATTTTTCAATGTAAGCCAAGTATGAGCCATAAAGATCTCTCTCTCTCTCTCTCTCTCTCTCTCTCTCTCTATATATATATATATATATCTCTCTCTCTCTCTCTCTCTCTCTCTCTCTATATATATATATATATCTCTCTCTCTCTCTCTCTCTCTCTCTCTCTCTATATATATATATATATATATATATATAAAATTGGTAAAATCTTCAACATTACGTATTCCAAACGAAATAAAGATAAACGAAAATTTGCGCTTCTCTCTCTCTCTCTCTCTCTCTCTCTCTCTCTCTGTCTGTCTCTCTCTCTCTCTCTCTCTCTCTCTCTCTCTCTCTCTCGAGTTTAATTGGTAAAATCTATACAATTCCTTATTCCAAACGAAATAAAAAAAAAAACGAAAATTTTGGCTTCTGAATCTCTCTCTCTCTCTCTCTCTCTCTCTCTCTCTCTCTCTCTCTCTCGAGTTTAATTGGTAAAATCTATACAATTCCTTATTCCAAATGAAATAAAAAACAATCTCTCTCTCTCTCTCTCTCTCTCTCTCTCTCTCTCTCTCGAATTTAATAGGTCAAATCTTTACCATTCCTTATTCCAAATGAAATAAAAAACAATTCTCTCTCTCTCTCTCTCTCTCTCTCTCTCTCTCTCTCTCGAGTTTAAATGGTATAATCTATACAATTCCTTCTCATTCCAAACAAAACACAAAAACGAAAATCTCTCTCTCTCTCTCTCTCTCTCTCTCTCTCTCTCTCTCTCTCATTCCCTTTGTTTGGTAATAGATTCTTCCATTGGGTCTTTTGCCGACATGAAAGCTCAGCGCTAATATACGAGTCATGAAAGATAAACTTGGGAATAGAGGGGCGTTTCATTTTCCATTTGTATTCCATCTCTCGAATTCCTCTATGCTTTGAACCTCTCAGGGCTCTAAAAGAACCTCCCTGGGCTCTAAGAGAACCTCCCTGGGCTCTAAGAGAACCTCTCATTGCTTTAAGAGAACCTCCCTTGGCTCTAAGAGAACCTCTAAGGGCTAAGAGAACCTCTCAGGGCTTTAAGAGAACCTCTCAGGGCTCTAAGAGAACCTCTCTAAGGGCTCTAAGATAATCTCTCTGGGCTCAAAGAGAACCTATCTGGGCTCTAAAAGAACCTCCCTGGGCTCTAAGAGAACCTCTCTGGGCTCTAAGAGAACCTCTCTAAGGGCTCGAAAAGAATCTCTCAGGGCTCTAAGAGAACCTCCCTGGGCTCAAAGAGAACCTATCTGGGCTCTAAAAGAACCTCCCTGGGCTCTAAGAGAACCTCTCTGGGCTCTAAGAGAACCTCTCTGGGCTCTAAGAAAACCTCTCTAAGGGCTCGAAAAGAATCTCTCAGGGCTCTAAGAGAACCTCCCTGGGCTCAAAGAGAACCTCTCTGGGCTCTAAGAGAACCTCTCTGGGCTCTAAGAGAACCTCTCTGGGCTCTAAGAGAACCTCTCTGGGCTCTAAGAGAACCTCTCTGGGCTCTAAGAGAACCTCTCTAAGGGCTCGAAAAGAATCTCTCAGGGCTCTAAGAGAACCTCTCTGGGCTCTAAGAGAACCTCTCTGGGCTCTAAGAGAACCTCTCTAAGGGCTCGAAAAGAATCTCTCAGGGCTCTAAGAGAACCTCCCTGGGCTCAAAGAGAACCTCTCTGGGCTCTAAGAGAACCTCTCTGGGCTCTAAGAGAACCTCTCTGGGCTCTAAGAGAACCTCTCTAAGGGCTCGAAAAGAATCTCTCAGGGCTCTAAGAGAACCTCCCTGGGCTCAAAGAGAACCTATCTGGGCTCTAAAAGAACCTCCCTGGGCTCTAAGAGAACCTCTCTGGGCTCTAAGAGAACCTCTCTGGGCTCTAAGAAAACCTCTCTAAGGGCTCGAAAAGAATCTCTCAGGGCTCTAAGAGAACCTCCCTGGGCTCAAAGAGAACCTATCTGGGCTCTAAAAGAACCTCCCTGGGCTCTAAGAGAACCTCTCTGGGCTCTAAGAGAACCTCTCAGGGCTCTAAAAGAACCTCTCTGGGCTCTAAAAGAACCTCTCTAAGGGCTTTAAGAGAACCTCTCTAAGGGCTCGAAAAGAATCTCTCAGGGCTCTAAGAGAACCTCCCTGGGCTCAAAGAGAACCTATCTGGGCTCTAAAAGAACCTCCCTGGGCTCTAAGAGAACCTCTCTGGGCTCTAAGAGAACCTCTCTGGGCTCTAAGAAAACCTCTCTAAGGGCTCGAAAAGAATCTCTCAGGGCTCTAAGAGAACCTCCCTGGGCTCAAAGAGAACCTATCTGGGCTCTAAAAGAACCTCCCTGGGCTCTAAGAGAACCTCTCTGGGCTCTAAGAGAACCTCTCTGGGCTCTAAGAAAACCTCTCTAAGGGCTCGAAAAGAATCTCTCAGGGCTCTAAGAGAACCTCCCTGGGCTCAAAGAGAACCTATCTGGGCTCTAAAAGAACCTCCCTGGGCTCTAAGAGAACCTCTCTGGGCTCTAAGAGAACCTCTCAGGGCTCTAAGAGAACCTCTCAGGGCTCTAAAAGAACCTCTCTGGGCTCTAAGAGAACCTCTCTAAGGGCTTTAAGAGAACCTCTCTAAGGGCTCTAAGAGAACTTCTCAGGGCTCTAAGAGAACCTCTCTGGGCTCTAAGAGAACCTCTCTAAGGGCTCTAAGAGAATCCCTCTGGGGTCTAAAAGAACCTCTCTGGGCTCTAAGAGAACCTCTCGGGGCTCTAAGAAAACCTCTCTAAGGGCTCTAAGAGAACCTCTGTGGGCTCTAAGAGAACCTATCTGGGCTCTAAGAGAACCTCTTTTGCCCTCCTTTTCAGTTCCCTTTAAACACTGGATTGGTCGAGAAGACTGTTTTTTAAAATTAGATGTTTATCACGAGTTCAAAAGACGTCTTGTTAGCTTTGGGAATCAAGTTAAGAATCTATGGAGGAGAGTGAAGGAAAAGAGGAGTATTTTGTTAGGAAATTCACTATAACTATGGTGACTAAAGTTCTCTCTCTCTCTCTCTCTCTCTCTCTCTCTCTCTCTCTCTCTCTCTCTCTCTTGAATTTAATTGGTCAAATCTTCACCATTCCATCTTATTCCAAATGAAATTTAAAAAGCTAAATTTTTGGCTCCTGATATCTCTCTCTCTCTCTCTCTCTCTCTCTCTCTCTCTCTCTCTCTCTCTTTTGAATTTAATTGGTCAAATCTTCACCACTCCTACTTATTCCAGACAAAATAAAAATAATAAATTTTTGACTCCTGATCTCTCTCTCTCTCTCTCTCTCTCTCTCTCTCTCTCTCTTGAATTTAATTGGTCAAATCTTCACCATTCCATTTTATTCCAAATGAAATTTAAAAAGCGAAATTCTTGGCTCCTGATCTGTCTCTCTCTCTCTCTCTCTCTCTCTCTCTCTCTCTCTTGAATTTGATTGGTCAAATCTTTACCATTCCATCTTATTCCAAATGAAATTTAAAAAGCGAAATTTTTGGCTCTCTCTCTCTCTCTCTCTCTCTCTCTCTCTCTCTCTCTCTCTCTCATTATTATTATTATTATTATTATTATTATTATTATTATTATTGTTATTATTAGCTAAACTACAACCCTAGTTCCTAGTTAGAACAGCAGGATACTATAAGCCCAAGGGCTCCAACAGGGAAAAATAGCCAGTGAGGAAAGGAAAAAATGAAATGAATAAACTGCAAATGAAAAGGAATAATTAGAATAAAATATTTCAAGTACAGTAAGAACATTAAGATTGACCTTTAATAAGTAAACTATAAGAAAATTGATTTGTTGAGTTAAAAGTGAAAACTCTTTGCTTAACTATAATATTATTCATAGCAAAAAACTAACCTTCGCTATAGCTTTCACTTCTGTCCATCACGGTTCAACTAAGGAAATATGAAGATGAACTGGAGAAATAGTAAATTAAAAGAAAGTTGATTTGTTGGGGGTAAAATTGAAAACTCTTTTCATGGCAAAAAACTAACCTTCGCTATAGCTTTCACTTCTGTCCATCACGGTTCAACTAAGGAAATATGAAAATGAACTGGAGAAATAGTAAATTAAAAGAAAATTGATTTGTTGGGGGTAAAATTGAAAAATCTTTGCTTAACTATAATATTATTCATGGCAAAAAAATTTACTTTTGCTATAGCTTTCACTTCTGTCCATCACGGTTCAACTAAGGAAATATGAAGATGAACTGGAGAAATAGTAAATTAAAAGAAAATTGATTTGTTGGGGGTAAAATTGAAAACTCTTTGCTTAACTATAATATTATTCATGGCAAAAAAATTTACTTTTGCTGTAGCTTCCACTTCTGTCCATCACGGTTCAACTAAGGAAATATGAAGATGAACTGGAGAAATAGTAAATTAAAATAAAATTGATTTGTTGGGGGTAAAATTGAAAACTCTTTGCTTAACTATAATATTATTCATGGCAAAAAAACTAACCTTCGCTATAGCTTTCACCTCTGTCCATCACGTTTCAACTAAGGGAAAATAAAGATGAACTAAAGAAAAAATATAGCTTTCACTTCTGTCCATCACGGTTCAACTAAGGAAATATGAAGATGAACTGGATAAATAGTAAATTAAAATAAAATTGATTTGTTGGGGGTAAAATTGAAAACTCTTTGCTTAACTATAATATTATTCATGGCAAAAAACTAACCTTCGCTATAGCTTTCACCTCTGTCCATCACGGTTCAACTAAGAAAATATGAAGATGAACTGGAGAAATAGTAAGTTAAAAGAAAATTGATTTGTTGGGGGTAAAATTGAAAACTCTTTGCTTAACTATAATATTATTCATGGCAAAAAACTAACCTTCGCTATAGCTTTCACTTCTGTCCATCACGTTTCAACTAAGGAAATATGAAGATGAACTGGAGAAATAGTAAATTAAAATAAAATTTATTTGTTGAGGTAAAAGTGAAAATTCTTTGATTAACTATAATATTATTCATGGCAAAAAACTAACCTTCGCTATAGCTTTCACCTCTATCCAATACGTTTCAATTAAGGGAAAATAAAGATGAACTAAAGAAAAAATATAGGTCATATTTTTTTTTAGGTAAACGTTTACAATTTATCCTCTCAGATTAAACAGAGATGCAAATTACCCTTCACTGCACTGCAGTTGTGTTTAGCTTTCTACGGAAAGGAAATTAATTTATTCTGAATAAAGAGGAAGGGTGGGAGGACTTTAAGACCATAGAATAGAGGAACTAATCTTTAACTTGGAGTCTTCTTACACTTATATGTTACTGAACTTTGGCAACGTAATTGCTATGTTCCAACAGAGAGCGAGTTGAATGCAATTAACCTTTATTTAACAGATAACGAGTTTGTATACAAACACTTGCGGGCAATAAGGAAACTAATCTTTAACTAACAGAAGATTAGGAGTCTCCTTACACAGTTATATGGGAATGAACTGTGGCAACGTAACTGATAGAGGCGAGTTGAATGCAAGTAACCATTATTTAACAAATAACAAGTTTGTATACAAGCACTTGCGGGCAATAAGGAAACTAATCTTTAACTAACAGAAGATTAGGAGTCTCCTTACACAGTTATATGGGAATGAACTGTGGCAACGTAACTGATAGAGGCGAGTTGAATGCGAGTAGCTTTTATTTAACAGACAACGAGTTTGTATACAAGCACTTGCGGGCAATAAGGAAACTAATCTTTAACTTTGAGAAGATTGGGAGAGGAGTCTTCTTACAAAGTTATATGGGAATGAACTGTGGCAACGTAACTGATAGAGGCGAGTTGAATGCAAGTAACCATTATTTAACAGATAACGAGTTTGTATACAAGCACTTGCGGGTAGTAAGGAAACTAATCTTTAACTGACAGAGGATTGGGCGAGGAGTCTTCTTACACAGTTATATGGGAATGAACTGTGGCAAAGTAACTGATAGAGGCGAGTTGAATGCAAGTAACCATTATTTAACAAATAACGAGTTTGTATACAAGCACTTACGGGCAATAAGGAAACTAATCTTTAACTGACAGAGGATTGGGGGAGGAGTCTTCTTACACAGTTATATGGGAATGAACTGTGGCAACGTAACTGATAGAGGCGAGTTGAATGTGAGTATCCTTTATTTAACAGATAACGAGTTTGTATACAAGCACTTGCGGGCAATAAGGAAACTAATCTTTAACTGACAGAGGATTGGGCGAGGAGTCTTCTTACACAGTTATATGGGAATGAACTGTGGCAACGTAACTGATAGAGGCGAGTTGAATGTGAGTATCCTTTATTTAACAGATAACGAGTTTGTTTACAAGCACTTGCGGGCAATAAGGAAACTAATCTTTAACTGACAGAGGATTGGGCGAGGAGTCTTCTTTCACTGTTAAATGGGACTTGGGTGTGGCAACGTAACTTCTATGTTCTAACAGAGAGGCAAGTAACCTTTATTTAACGGATAACGGGCTTATATACAAGCACTTGCGAGCAAGATTGTCACAAATATAAACTAATAATTATGATAATAATAATGATTTTAATACTCATAATTTTAATTATTTTAATAATAATCATAATTTTGATTATTTTGATAATCATAATTTTAATTGATTTAATAATAATCATAATTTTGATTATTTTAATAATAATCATAATTTTAATTGATTTAATAATAATCATAATTTTAATCATTTTGATAAAAATGATAATTCTAAAAATTTCAAAAAACTAAAACATGCTATGGCAGGCTTAAACAGTTTGGTCTTATTATCAGTATGGGAGAGAGCGAGAGATATTAAAAATCATTAGCACTACATTGTATGAGCGTGTATGAAACACGTGTGACACAGAACAATATTAACCCTTTTACCCCCAAAGGACGTACTGCTACGTTTCACAAAACTCATCCCTTTACCCCCATGGACGTACCGGTACGTCCTTGCAAAAAAATGTTATTTAAAATTTTTTTTTGCATATTTTTGATAATTTTTTGAGAAACTTCAGGCATTTTCCAAGAGAATGAGACCAACCTGACCTCTCTATGTCAAAAATTAAGGCTGTTAGAGCAATTTAAAAAAAATATACTGCAAAATGTGCCTGAAAAAAAATAACTCCATGGGGGTTCAGGGTTGGAAATTTCCAAATAGCCTCGGGGTAAAAGGGTTAATAACTAACGCTTCTTAAAATCATATTCGTGAAGCAGTTTGTACTAAGATTGGTTTTACACATTCGTGATTTGTCGAATATTTGGGCTCAGTTATTTAATTTTTATTACGTCTAAGTATCCGGTAATTGGTAATGCATTTAAATCCTCATTGACGTAGTACCTATGGTACAGCTGGCTTCATTGATTACAGTACACTTCGCGTTAAGCTAAGGAGACGCCTGTCGGTTGTAGATTGTAGCAAGTAAGGGTACCGTGACACTTGCACGACTTTTTGCCGCGAATTTGTCGTGGTAAGTCGTGATATTTTGTGGCACGAACTGGAAGATCAAAAAAAAAAAAAACTTACCTTAGAATCACAGCTGACCTGTCCATATTGACACGAACTGGCACGAAGAGTTCACGCATAGTTTGCGCACTTCCCGCATCGTCCCGACGAGTTCACGAATAGTTCGCGCATTGTTCACAACCCGGTCACGAAATTTTGTCGTGATCCAAATTTTGAACATTTCAAAATTCTTGTCACGACATGCCACGATGTCACGACGGGTTTACGAACACTTCACGCCAGTTCACTACGAGTTCACGCCAGTTCATGACTCGAGTCGTGACAATGCGTGCCAAAAATTTGTGCAAGTGTCAGCCTGGCTTAACGCTGCTTATAGCAAGAGATTAAACTGTTGACAACACTGCTTTTAAAACAAAGACGTTGAAGCGCTTAAACACGTGATCAAAAAAATTTCTTTTATAATTTTGCAAAGTGCTTTTAAGCATATAACAATATTTATCTACACAGTAATTCGTAAAATTAATAAAAGATGATTTTTCTGACGTGTTTACAAGCTCACCAACGTTGTTTCACAGACAGCGTTGCCAACAATTTATCTTTTGCTTGAGGGTACACTCTGGCAGACTATTCTATATGCTTCCTTATTTCCTTTCCTCACTGGGCTATTTTTCCTGTTGGAGCCTTTGGGCTTATATCATCCTACTTTTCAAACTAGGGTTGAAGTTTAGCTAATAATAATAATAATAATAATAATAATAATAATAATAATAATAATAATAAATGTACTTCAACCTAGTACGAATACCTTCCGTTATATTTTTTTTTATCGGCATTATCCAATGATAATAAAAGAAAAATTCTTTAAAAAAAAAAAAGTAAAACAAAAATTGAGGAAAGGTCTTAAATAAGTGTTTGTAAACTCGTCTGTGTGTTTTGTGCAATTGGATCAATCAAAGATAAGACGAGATTGATATCCGGGAAAAAAAAAAAAAAACTCTTAAATAAGTGTTTGTAAACTCGTCTGTGTGTTTTGTGCAATTGGATCAATCAAAGATAAGACGAGATCAATATCCGGTAAAAAAAAAAAAAAAAAAAAAAAAAAAAAAATTTATGTATTTTTTTTTTTTTTTTTTTTTTTTTTTTTTTTTTTTTTTTTTTTTTTTTTAATGTGAAAACCCTCCTCTCATCGAACGTAAATGACAGAGCTACATCCATTTCGTATATACAGCCACCTGTCATTTACCTGTGTTAGCAACTGCAATTTCTCCAAGGTTAATTCACATAACTCGAATTTAGGATGATTGAAGTCAACCGAGTCGTATCAAAATTCGCTTTTCGTTTCCTGATCGTTTTTAGTCGTTATTTGTTCTCATAAATTAATGGTTATAGTGATTTGTGTGTTATTTAGGATGCTTTTATTTACCTTTTAGTCGTTATTTGTTTCGATTTTAGTCGTTATTTGTTCTCATAAATTAATGGTTATAGTGATTTACGTGTTATTTACGATGGTTTTATTTACCTTTTAGTCTTATTTGTTTCGATTTTAGTCGTTATTTGTTCTCATAAATTAATGGTTATAGTGATTTATGTGTTATTTACGATGCTCTTTATTTACCTTTTAGTCGTTATTTGTTCTTATCGTTATTTGTTCTTATAAATTAATGGTTATAGTGATTTACGTGTTATTTACGATGCTCTTTATTTACCTTTTAGTCGTTATTTGTTCTCATAAATTAATAGTTTTAGTGATTTACGTGTTATTTACGATGCTCTTTATTTATCTTTTAGTCGTTATTTGTTTTCATAGAATAATGGTTTTAGTGATTTATGTGTTATTTACGATGCTCTTTATTTACCTTTTAGTCGTTATTTTTCTCATAAAATAATGGTTTTAGTGATTTACGTGTTATTTACGATGCTCTTTATTTACCTTTTAGTCGTTATTTGTTTACATAAATTAATGGTTTTAGTGATTTACTTGTTATTTACAATGCTCTTTATTTAAATCACGAACAAACACACAATGAACATGAATAAAAACATGTATAAATAATTTTATCTATTGGAATTGTGCCATTTTAATTATTCCAGTGGAATGATTCCATTGGAATGCTTCTATTGGAATGATTCCATTGGAATGATTCCATTGGAATGATTCCAGTGGAATGGTTCCATTGGAATGATTCCAGTGGAATGGTTCCATTGGAATGCTTCTATTGGAATGATTCCAGTGGAATTGTTCCAGTGGAATGATTCCAATGGTATTATTCCATTGGAATTGTTCTAGTGGAATGATTCCAATGGTATTATTCCATGGGAATTGTTCCAGTGGAATGATTCCAATGGTATTATTCCATGGGAATTGTTCCAGTGGAATGATTCCAATGGTATTATTCCATGGGAATTGTTCCAGTGGAATGATTCCAATGGTATTATTTCATTGGAATTGTTCCAGTGGAATGATTCCAATGGTATTATTCCATGGGAATTGTTCCAGTGGAATGATTCCAATGGTATTATTCCATGGGAATGGTTCCAGTGGAATGATCCCAATGGTATTATTCCATGGGAATTGTTCCAGTGGAATGATTCCAATGGTATTATTCCATGGGAATTCTCCCAGTGGAATGATTCCAATGGTATCATTCCATTGGAATTGTTCCAGTGGAATGATTCCCTCTCACCAATCAGGAACAATCACGAACCCCCCCCCCCCCAAAATAGAAAAAAAAGTGTGATGTCACATATACTTACAGATCAATCATCTCCTTCCTCACAACAACTCTCTCTCTCTCTCTCTCTCTCTCTCTCTCTCTCTCTCTCTCTCTCTCTCTCTCTCAACTATTTCCTATTCGTCACGCTCAAAATATCTAAGCACTTTTTATATATCCATCTGTTTCGCCATAATTTATTACCATACTCTCGTTTCCTATTTACTTTTCTCCCCTGTTATTTTCTATCGCAGCCCCCCCCCCTCCCCCCTTCTCATTATCTTTATTGAAGAGGCGGCGCCTGAGGTTTTTCATCTCCGGCTATTCCGCATCACCCTGTGGGCCCCAGCTTCCCTCCTGGAAGGATGCCCCTGGGGGCTGACAGCTGAATTCTTCCGCGGGGGGGAATTATAACACCTGTCGTCTCTCTGGGGTTGGGGCGTGAGGTGGGTGAAGGTTGGGGTTGGGTAATGTGATGGGGGTGGGATGGGTGGGAAGGGAAAAGCTGGGTTGGGTAATGCGATGGGGGTGGGATGGGTGGGAAGGGAAAAGCTGGGTTGGGAAATGTGATGGGGGTGAGGTGATGTGTAAAAGGAGTGGAAAGGAGCTGAGAATAATGTAATGGGTGAGAACTTAATGGGATGGAAAAAGAAAGGATTGGAAAAAGTGGGGGAGGAGTTGGGGAAGCAGTGGGGCATTGATGGTAAGGAGGGGTGAGGTGAGGTGTAAAACAATGTGGAAAAGGATAGAAGAATAACGTAAATATTGATAAATTAATGAAATTTAAAAATAAGGAAATGGAATAGGGAAATTTTCGAATAAGCAATGTGATGGAATATGGAAATTATCGAGAGATAAGAAATACAGAACGATAAAAAAAAAACGGCGTAGAAAATACGAAGAATTAATGAAATTTAAAAATAAGGAAATGGAATAAGGAAATTTTCGGATAAAAAAAAAAGGATGGAATATGGAAATTATCGAGAGATAAGAAATACAGAACGATAAAAAAAAAACGGCGTAGAAAATGCGAGGAATTAATGAAATTTAAAAATAAGGAAATGGAATAAGGAAATTTTTGGATAAAAAAAAAGGGATGGAATATGGAAATTATCGAGAGATAAGAAATACAGAACGATGAAAAAAAAAACGGCGTAGAAAATACGAAGAATTAATGAAATTTAAAAATAAGGAAATGGAATAAGGAAATTTTCGGATAAAAAAAAAAAATAGGGATAGAATATGGAAATTATCGAGAGATAAGAAATGCAGAACGAAAAAAAAAAAACGGCGTAGAAAATACGAAGAATTAATGAAATTTAAAAATAAGGAAATGGAATAAGGAAATTTTCGGATAAAAAAAAAAGGGATGGAATATGGAAATTATCGAGAGATAAGAAATACAGAACGATAAAAAAAATTGGTATAGAAAATACAATACAACAGTAAAAAAAAAAGAACAGTGTGAATAAATTTGATAAATGAGACGTGAAAATATAGATAATAAAACATGGTTTTATGAATGTAAAAATAACATGCAAATAACTACTAGAAATAACGTGGAAATGATATTGGGAAAAGTTAATCAAAGATCAACACATTATTCCATTTACCATTTCTTTTACGAATACAGGAATGGAACTAGAGGGGCACTCAGTAGAGCGCAGATATCCGATGAGGCAGCTTAGTTCTCGACCTTGAGCTTGACCTTTGACCTTAACATGTATTAAATTGGAGTAGATTTTTATACACTCGAATATGAACCAAGTTTGAAGTCTCTGTGACAACGGTGTCCAAACTTATGGCTGATGACGTGAAGTGAACATTTTGCTTGACCGTGACCCTGACCTTTGAGGTTCACATTTACTGATTGGCATGGATTTTTATACACTCGAATATGGACTAAGTTTGAGGTCTCTTTGACAACGATGTCCAAACTTATGGCTGATTACGTG
>NC_090736.1:132082147-132084647 GCF_036898095.1 Palaemon carinicauda
TACATCAAAGCTCAGGCGAGTGCACAACAACAACAACAACAACAACAACAACAAATGCACTTGTTTCTACTCCACTGCAGAACAAAGGCCTTACACATTTCAATTCACGTCTGGGGTTGGCCAGTTCTCATTGGTGCGTATTGGTGATGGTGGGAGATTTTCTTATGATCGCTCACAACTAACCCCAACCTAGTATGGCTAATCTTGACTAGTACAGCTTTGTTTATCATGTCGATATGCACACCCTTTCACCACGTCAAGGTATTACCACTCAAAAAAGGGTATGGTAACTCATGGTAAAATGGTAAAAAATAAAATTGTAAAAAATTGTAAAAATGAAAATCAAATTACACACGCCACGTTAGTAATGTTACGGGATGATAATAGACGTAAATGATTCTCCTTGCAATTTATAATTATTTCCTGCATATTTTCGCTAATTGATTTAATGCTCTATTAGCCATAGTACCTGTCCTTTTCAATTAATTCTTTGATATATTAAATTTGTACATGCATTACTAATACGATTTGGCATCAATGTTCAAAGAGAAAGATTACTTCATTTATACATATATTTCTAAATTTATTCCTAATACGATTTGGCACCAATCTTCACACTGAATATAACAATTAATTTGCATATTAATATTTTAAATGTAATCCTAAGAAAACAATTAATAATTAGTAATTCATTCATTCATTCATTTCATACACCACACACACACACACGCACACACACACCACACACATATATATATTATATATATATATATATATTATATATATATATATCCTGTATATGGTATATATATATATATATATATATATATATATATATATATATACATATATATATATATATATATATATATATATATATATATATATATATGTATAACATATATATATATATATATATATATATATATATATACTGTGTATATATATATATATATATATATAGTATATATATATATATATATATATATATACTGTATATATATATATATACTGTATATATATATATATATATATATATATATATATATATATATATATATATATATATATATAATATTCATATATATATATATATATACATATATATATATATATATATATATATATATATATATATATAAATATATATACATATATGTAATATATATATATACTGTATATATATATATATATATATATATATATATATATATATATATATATATATATATACTGTATATATATATATATATATATATATATATATATATATATATATATATATATATTCTTACATGCATTTTTAATAAGATTTGGCGCCAATCTTCATACGGATAATTAAAATAAAGTTGCAAAACTAAATGAAAAAGAACCATTCGTCCGAAACTGACAAAGGAATCATCAAGGTGCTCCATCGGTGGTACATATGACCCTAACCACAACTCCTAATTAGGAATTGCAATCAGGAGCTCCACCCGTTCTTACTTACGTCTCCAGGAGGGAATTGCTGCTGAAGAAGAGGGTCATAAAAAGGTGTGCCTGAGGATACTGAGAGGATTAACTAATATTTGTGAATTAATTAATCTTTGGGATTAACTGATGTTTAGGAATTAATAATCTGTGGGATTAACTAATCTTTTGGTGTTAACTAATCTTTGTGAATTAATTTAATCTTTGGGATTAACTAATGTTTAGAAATCAATAATCTGTGGGATTAACTAATCTTTTGGTGTTGACTTATCATTGGGATTAACTAATCTTTTGGTGTTAACTAATCTTTGGGGTTTAACTAATCTTTCGGGTTTAACTAATATTAGGGATTAAATAATCTTTTGAGTTTAACTAATCTTTGGGATTTAACTAATCGTTGGGATTAACTAATGTTTAGGAATCAACTAATCTTTGGTATTACCTATTTTGGGGGGATTAACTAATCTTTGTGAATTAATTAATCTTTGGGGTTATCTAATGTTTAGGAATCAATAAACTGTGGGAATAACTAATCTTAATGAATTAATTAATCTTTGGGATTAACTAATGTTTAGGCATCAATAATCTGTGGGATTAACTAATCTGTTGGTGTTGACTAATCGTTGGGATTAACTAATCTTTTGGTGTTAACTAATCTTTGTGGTTTAACTAATCTTTCGGGTTTAACTAATATTAGGGATTAATAATCTTTTGAGTTAACTAATCTTTGGGATTTAACTAATCGTTGGGATTAACTAATGTTTAGGAATCAACTAATCTTTGGTATTACCTATTTTGGGGGGATTAACTAATCTTTGTGAATTAATTAATCTTTGGGGTTAACTAATCTTCGGGGATTAACTAATCTTTAGGATTAGCTAATCTTTTGGTGTTAACTAAAGGTTGGGATTAACTAATCTTTGGGATTTAACTAATCTTTGTGGATTAACTAATCTTTGTGGTTAACTAAACTTTGGGGATTAACTAATCTTTGGGATTGACTAATCTTTGTGGATTAACTAATCTCTGG
>NC_090736.1:132099647-132102147 GCF_036898095.1 Palaemon carinicauda
GAGTAAAACTTAACTTATTATCAATAACGATGCCCAAGTACCTGACACTGGAGACCCATTCAAGCTTAGTTCCGTTAAAATAATAATAATAATAATAATAATAATAAAAGTGTCTCTGCCCGCATTTACAAGAGATAAAAGCTAAGAGATTGGACAGAGAGATGGATGAATGGATGCGGGAACGGACGTATAGTAGAAGGCTACCAGGTGGGTGCATCTTTGGGACAAACGAACGCTCCAAAGACCCTCGAGAAATTCCCACAGTCCACCACCTGATGTGCACTGTGGTACTCCAAACGGAGAGAAGGTTATTATTGTAATAATCATGTCCTGATTTTTTTTTTTTTTAATTCTAAAGACAAATTTCTTAAAGGTCATTACTTCAAGTCGATTCTTAAGATTACAAAATTGAAAATCGTCTCATCATTGGGCGACATTCTAACGTAATATGAAATTCTATCATTCCGATCATTCCTGTTTCAACATAAGGTCATTCTCCAACGACGTGTCCCATTTCACTGACATTTTGATTTCTTCCATTCATAATTTAGGTGGATGGCGTCCACTTCCACAGCCAATCTAGGGAGTTTGCCATACAAAAGATCTTACTAGAACAGGTGTATTAGTAATTGAATACTTCAAGAAAAACACCAGAGAAATTATATTAATATTTGTTTTCATTTAAAGGTTTATAGGCCGATCATGAATGGCAGAGGCAAGGGACTGCGACAATGCTCTACACTGTTAAAAAGAGAACCGTAATTTTAATAATAAATTCTCCGTAAAAATATTCTGGTCTCAGCCGTATTTCAGTAAAATATGGGCGACCGTAATTTTACCTTACTTTGTTATCTTTTAAAGGTTGGTGACCGTAATATCACTCCTTACGTCAATATATCCGTTTTGAAAACGATAAAATCCAGGAATAGATGTTGCCATATATTTACCGTTTTATGCAAATTGTTAACAGTGTAACTATTAGGACACTAACCATATATACATATGTCAGCGCCTAAACCCTCTCTCCATTCAAGCTAGGATCAGGGAGGGCCAAGCAATGGCTGCTGATGACTCAGAAGTTGATCTGCAGGCTTCCTCAAACCCCCCACCCATAGCTAACAAGGATGATGAGGTTGCAGACACAAACTATCGAGTTTGAGCGGTACTCGAACCCCAGTCTGGCGATCACTAGGCAGGGACGTTTCCAATAGGCCACCACAATCCTATCTTGCGTAATAGCAACAAACATTAAAAACGACCTATATTCGTATAAAAGGAAATCATTATAACATCTACATAAAGTCAATTTTCCCTTATCTAATTTTATAACGACATTAACACCATTATTTTCTACAACGATTCAACCTGTGAGTTGCAGAGGTTCACATGGCTGAGAGCACCAGGACACCAGTCAACCGTTGAGATACTATCACCAGAGAGGTATTGGGTCCTTTGACTGGCCAGACAGTACTATATTGGATCCTTATCTCTGGTTACGGTTTATTTTCCCTTTGCCTACACACACACACACACACACACACACACACACACACACACACACACACACACCGAATAGTCTGACCTATTCTTTAAATATTCTCCTCTGTCCTCATATATCTGACAACACTGAGATCACCAAACAATTCTTCTTCACTCAAGTGGTTACTGCACTATCATTGTTCAGTGGCCACTTTCCTCTTGTTGAGGGTAGAAGAGACTCTTTAGCTTTGGTAAGCAGCCCTTCTAGGAGTAGGATACTCCTAAATCAAATCATTGTTCTTTAGTCTTGGTAGTGCTATAGCCTCTGTACCATGGTCTTCCACTGTCTTGGAGTAGAGTTCTCTTGCTTGAGGGTACACTCAGGCACACTATTCTATCTAATTTCTCTTCCACTCGTTTTGTTAAATTATTATAGTTTATATAAGAGATATTTATTTTAATGTTACTGTTCTTAAAATACTTTATTTTTCCCAGTTTCCTTTCCTCACTGGGCTATTTTCCTTGTTGAAGCCCCTGGGCTTATAGCATTCTGCTTTTCCAACTAGGGTTGTAGTTTAGCAATTAATAATAATAATAATAATAATAATAATAATAATAATAATAATCATCATCATCATCGCTGATACACGCGGACGTCTTAACTGACCTTTGCGCGAGATGATTGCTTCCCACAGCTTTTCATAAAACACGAGGGATATATTTACTGATTTCATAAGTAGCAGATATAGATCAATACGCCTAGATGGCTCTCATTTCCTTCTAATGATGGGCCTCATAGCATAAAAAATATAGGGTGCTGGTTTAGTTTGTGGCCTACCTTTTTTATTCTGGTTTTTTGGGCTCAGCCATGTCGTCCTGATGGAAAGTTCCTTTAGGCAGCTTTCCAAAGCTGCCTAAAGGAATCTACCATCAGGACGACATGGCCATATCACCCAAAAATTGATTTTTCGCTTTGCTCAAAATCCGTTTAGTATGTGGCCTACTTGTTAGGTTAGGTTAG
>NC_090736.1:132107147-132109647 GCF_036898095.1 Palaemon carinicauda
ATATATATATATATACATATATATATATATATTCTTACATGTATTTCTAATAAGATTTGGCGCCAATCTTCATACGGATAATTAAAAGAAAGTTGCAAAAACTGAATTAAAAGAGAACCATTCGTCCGAAACTGACAAAGGGATCATTAAGGTGCTCCATCGGTGGTACATATGACCCTAACCACAACTCCTAATTAGGAATTGCAATCAGGAGCTCCACCCGTTCTTACTTACGTCTCCAGGAGGGAATTGCTGCTGAAGAAGAGGGTCATAAAAAGGTGTGCCTGAGGATACTGAGAGGATTAACTAATATTTGTGAATTAATTAATCTTTGGGATTAACTGATGTTTAGGAATTAATAATCTGTGGGATTAACTAATCTTTTGGTGTTAACTAATCTTTGTGAATTAATTAATCTTTGGGATTAACTAATGTTTAGAAATCAATAATCTGTGGGATTAACTAATCTTTTGGTGTTGACTTATCATTGGGATTAACTAATCTTTTGGTGTTAACTAATCTTTGGGGTTTAACTAATCTTTCGGGTTTAACTAATATTTGGGATTAACTTATCTTTGGAGTTTAACTAATCTTTGGGGTTTAACTAATCGTTGGGATTAACTAATGTTTAGGAATCAACTGATCTTTGGGAATAACTATTTGTGGGGGATTAACTAATATTTGTGAATTAATTAATCTTTGGGATTAATTAGTCTTCGGGGATTAACTAATCTTTGGAATTAGCTAATCTTTTGGTGTTAACTAATGGTAGGGATTAACTACTCTTTAGGATTTAACCAATTTTTGTGGATTAGCTAATCTTTGGGGTTAACTAAGCTTTGGGGATTAACTAATCTTTGGGATTAACTAATCTTTGTGGATTAGCTAATCTCTGGTTTAACTAATCTTTGGGATCAACTAATATTTTGGGTTTAAATAATCTTTAGGGTTTAACTAATCTTTGGGATTAACTAATGTTTAGGATTAACTAATCTTTGGGGTTAATTAATCTTCGGGGATTAACTAATCTTTGGGATTAACTAATCTTTAGGAATTACCCATTCTTTGGGACAAACTAATTTTTAGGATTAACTAATATTTTGGGATTAACTAATATTTTGGGATTAACTAATCTTTGGGATTAACTATTTTTTGTGGAATAACTAAGCTTTGGTGATTAACTAATCTTTCGGATTAACTAATCTCTGTGAATTAATTACTCCTTGGGATTTACCAATCTATGGTTAGACAGAACGTACGAAGGATTATATACCATAGATAGTGAAAGGTTTTTCGACAAATAGATCCAGGAGAAGTTGAAGGTATAATTAACCTAAAAATATAGTGGATAATAAAAGATTATCTATTCATATCTCCCAGGACAATTCTATCCTGTTCGTAATACTAGGCAGGCAGTTCATTCTGAGAGCCAGGCCTTCCCCATCACGAGGCTCAATACTGCACAGTATTATAGAAGTTTTATTCCAGCTGTGACCAAGCTGCGGAATGATCTTCCTAATCGGGTAGCTGAATCAGTAGAGCTTCAAAAGTTCAAAGTTGCAACAAATGTTTTTATGTTGACCAGGCTGACATGAATCTTTTTATAGTTTATATATGACATATCTGTTTTGACGTTATTAATAGTTTATATATGATATATCTGTTTTGACGTTGTTACTGTTTTTAGAATGATTTATTGTTAATTTTTTCTCATCATTTATTTATTTCCTTTCCTCACTGGGCTATTTTTACCTATTGGAGCCCTTAGGCTTTTGGCATCTTGCTTTTCCAACTAGGGTTGTAGCTTGGCTAATAATAATAATAATAATAATAACTCAAAACATCCTAAAAGACATGCATATAAATCTCCAAATGATAATCTTTGAGGATAATAAAGGACTGATGAAAGGATACACGGGGATGATTAAGGATTCACTTATCCAAAATGTTCTACAGGATACCCGTGTGTTAACTAATTCCAAGAATATCGAAGTAATTTTGATGTGAAGGTGAATCTATAAGTAGTAGGTTGGCCTGGGCACCAGCCGCCCGTTGTGATACTACCGTTAGAGAGTTATGAGGGCTTTTGACTGGCCAGACAGTACTACATAGGACCCTTCTCTCTGGTTACGGTTCTTTCCCTTTGCCTACACAGACACCGAATAGTCTGGCCTATCCTTTACAGATTCTCCTCTGTCCTCATACACCTGAGAACACTGTGATTACTAGACAATTCTTCTTCCCCCAAGGGGTTTACTACTGCACTGTATTTGTTCAGTGGCTACTTTGCTCTTGGTAAGGGTAGAAGAGACTCTTTAGCTATGGTCAGCAGCTCTTCTAGGAGAAGGACACTCCAAAATCAAACCATAGTTTTCTATTCTTGGGTAGTGCCATAGCCTCTGTACCATGGTCTTACACTGCCTTGGGTTAGAGTTCTCTTGCTTGAAGGTACACTCGGGCACACTTTTCTATCTAGTTTCTATTCCTCTTGTTCTGTTAA
>NC_090736.1:132117147-132119647 GCF_036898095.1 Palaemon carinicauda
ACGTACATATGTGCATATATATGCATATATATATATAAGTACACACACATACATACACGCACACAAACACACACACATATATTATATATATATATATATATATATATATATATATATATATATATATATATATATATATATATATATATATATATATATATATATATATATAATATATATATATATATATATATATATATATATATATATTACTCTAACCGTTGCTACCAGTTGATAGAAGTAATTAAAATGATAGATAATTGAAGTATTATCGAAGAGAAAAAATGCAAATAACCTGATTAATTGTAAAAAATCATAATCTTTGTTCTTTCAAGAAAGGTTCACGTCATGTTTCTCTCTAACCTGAGACATGACTGATTATTCACAATAAAAGTCAGTTTGATTACACGGGAATCATAAGTTATTTTATATCTAATATTATCATCTTAATAAAATTAATACTAATCGTGTTTATATATATTTTGAAAACGAGGAAATAAATTTGGAATATATTTTTTTTTTTTTTTTTTTTTGAAATTCAAAATTTCTAAGGATTCTTATTCAAGTAAAGAAATTTTTTTTGGGAATTCAAAATCATCAAGGACGTCATATAACGAAAACGATAGACAATCTACCGTCTAGCGACAATAAAAAAAAAACGGTTTTCTTAGAAGTAGGCCTAGTTAGATATTCCTTGACTTCACATGAGTAAAAAAGTTGACCTTTTGATACTCTATGTCATAATTCACATGACTGAAATCCAAATTAAATTAACAAGAGTATGAAACATTACATTTCTGATATTCCAACATTGTGTTCATGTTGATTATTTTTCATATGTTTAAGCTTATAAAAAAACCTTGCCTTTGAAGGGATTTCATTACCGCTGAAGTTTCGACAGAATCAGAAGTTTGTCTCAGACGGGCAATCAGTATAGCTGAAATTTTGACAGAATCAAAAGCTTTCTCAGGGCTTTCATTATTGTTGAAGTTCTGCTGATCTTCCAGTGCTGTTTTCATGTTAATTATTAGATTAATTTGTGAACTAAACCGTACTCATTATTTTTGCTTTACATTTTCAGGCTTACAAGAAACCTTGTCTTTAAGGGGCTTTCATTACTATTGAAGTTTTGACAGGATCAAAAGCTTGTCTCTAAAGGGCTTTCCTTATTGCCGAGATTTTGACAGAATCAAAGGCTTTCTCGGGGCTTTCATTACTGTTGAAGTTTTGACAAAATCAAAATCCTTTCTCATAGTCTATAAATGACATACAAAGTGGTTTGTCACAGTGATGATTTTTCCATTGGCTGGTTAATTACATGGATATGGTCAGTTGTTGAATAACCGCTTGTGCTAAATCATGGAGTTCTTCTATAAAAGCAATTGATAAGTATGAAATTCCCCTATTTCCAGGTTCATTCTCCCGGGATATATATATATATATATATATATATATATATATATATATATTATATATATATATATATATATATATATATATATATATAGTCCTCCAGCGAGGGTTTCGTAGGAATGAATAGTTAACAACTTAGTTAAATGTCAATTGAATGTGGAACTTTCAGTTATCGAAAACCACGGCACCACTGTTTGAAATAGCAACTGAGAGAGAGAGAGTTGACTTTATTATTATTTTTATCATTATTATTATTATTATTATTATTATTATTGTTATTATTACTAGAGTACGCGACCCGTCAAACATGACTGCTAAATATTTAGATATTTATGCAGACAATATACAGTGTACCTCTCGGGATAACTCTCCATGACCATGGTAAGACTACTCCCTCTCCCATACCCTAGGGACGGGGAGAAACTGAAAAGTTACACGTTTAACAATGACGTTGAGGGACCAAATGGAAATATATATATATATATATATATATATATATATATATATATATATATATATATATATTATATATATATAATATGTATGTATATATATATATATATATACAGTATATATATATATATATATATATAGAGAGAGAGAGAGAGAGAGAGAGAGAGAGAGAGAGAGAGACTTGCTCTTTAGTATACAATTTAGGGGATATTGATATTATTATTGTTATTATTACTGGCAGTAGTAATAGTAGTAGTGGTAGTAGTAGTAGTAGTAGTAGTATGCAAAGACTAATAGATAAGAAAAATAAATACTAAAGCAGACTGAAAAAAGAAAAAAGAAATAAACTAATCAAGACGGGGAAAAAATGTAGGCTTAACGACAATATAATTCCTTCATAAAAAGAGATATTCTATGTTTCAGAAAACACAGAAACGGTTAGAAAATTCCGCAGCTGAACACCAAAGGGAGAGAAATTGGTTACAGTAGATTAAATAAAAACCTGACTTATGGACATTTTGAATACAAATTGAACTATTAATTAAGCCCGTGTAAATGAATCCCTACTGTAACCACGCCTAAAGGGTTCGCTCCATAGAAGTTATTAAACAGCGAGTTGGTGAAAATAACTGTT
>NC_090736.1:132124647-132127147 GCF_036898095.1 Palaemon carinicauda
AAAAATGACCTATATTAGTATAAAAGGAAATCATTATAACATCTACATAAAGTCAACGACATTAACACCATTATTTTCTACAACGATTCAACCTGTGAGTTGCAGAGGTTCTCATGGCTGAGAGCACCAGGACACCAGCCAACCGTTGAGATACTATCACCAGAGGGGTATTGGGTCCTTTGACTGGCCAGACAGTACTATATTGGATCCTTATCTCTGGTTACGGTTTATTTTCCCTTTGCCTACACACACACACACACACACACACACACACACACACACACACACCGAATAGTCTGACCTATTCTTTAAATATTCTCCTCTGTCCTCATATATCTGACAACACTGAGATTACCAAACAATTCTTCTTCACCCAAGGGGTTACTGCACTATCATTGTTCAGTGGCCACTTTCCTCTTGTTGAGGGTAGAAGAGACTCTTTAGCTTTGGTAAGCAGCTCTTCTAGGAGAAGGACACACCTAAATCAAACCATTGTTCTTTAGTCTTGATAGTGCTATAGCCTCTGTACCATGGTCTTCCACTGTTTTGGAGTAGAGTTCTCTTGCTTGAGGGTACACTCAGGCACATTATTCTATCTTATTTCTCTCCACTTGTTTTGTTAAATTATTATAGTTTATAAAAGAGATATTTATTTTAATGTTACTGTTCTTAAAATACTTTATTTTTCCTTGTTTCCTTTCCTCACTGGGCTATTTTCCTTGTTGAAGACCCTGGGCTTATGGCATTCTGCTTTTCCAACTAGGGTTGTAGTTTAGCAATTAATAATAATAATAATAATAATAATAATAATAATAATAATAATCATCATCATCATCATCATCCTAGCTGATACACGCGGACGTCTTAACTGACCTTTGCGCGAGATGATTGCTTCCCACAACTTTTCATAAAACACGAGGGATATATTTACTGATTTCATAAGTAGCAGATATAGATCAATACGCCTAGATGGCTCTCATTTCCTTCTAATGATGGGCCTCATAGCATAAAAAAATATAGGGTGCTGGTTTAGTATGTGGCCTACCTTTTTTATTCTGATGGAAGGTTCCTTTAGGCAGCTTTCCAAAGCTGCCTAAAGGAACCTTTCATCAGGACGACATGGCCATATCACCCAAAAATAGATTTTTCGCTTTGCTCAAATTCCGTTTAGTATGTGGCCTACTTTTTAGGTTAGGTAAGGTTAGGTTAGGTTAGGTTAGACCACATACTAAAACAGATAGAATTTTGTAGGCCATATTCGAAAGGTAGGCCACATACTAAACCGGCACCAAATATAGAACATTGAATAATGTTGGTTTTTGGTGAAATGATCTATCAACGAAACGTAGCTCAACACCTCTGCTGTGTAGGAAAAGAAAAATCTTACTTATATGAAAAAGAATAACCAAATTTGAATTACCTTCACCAATGAAGTTGGAAGGAGGTTATGTTTTCGACACTGTTTGTGTGTTTTTTGTTTATGTGTGTGTTTGATTGTGAACAGCTTCCTGACCACAAATTTAATCATAGAGTAATGAAACTTGCAGGGATTAACTGCCATGTAAAAAGCTGGATATGATTAAATTTTGGAAGGTCTAGGTCAAAGGTCAACGTCATGGTCAAGAAAAATGTCCCATACACGTAATAAGCCATAAGTTTAGACCTCGTTGTCACAGAGACTTCAAACTTGGTTTATATCTGAGTGTATGAAAATCCACGCCAATAAATACATGTTAAGGTCAAAGGTCAAGGTATAGGTCGAGCAATAGATCGAGAAATAAGCTGCCATGGAGGAGGTCTGCGCACTACTGAGTGCCCCTGTGGTTATCAATATTATCAATACTAGTTAAGCTACAAAAATCAAGATGTTATAAGCCACCTATAAGGGCTCCAACAGGGAAAATAGCCCAGTGAGGAAAAGAAATAAAGAAAAAAAAATAGTATATCTATATATAATAAGCTCCCACGAAACATTTGAATGATTGAAGACATTAAGGCTCTCAAGAGGAAACTGAAGACTCTTATTTCATGAGTCTTTTGACAGTGACGATTTAACAGTAAATGAACAATATATGATATGAAATGTTAAATACTCTGAACGAACAAGGTAAAACGACATTGGAGGTCCTGTAGAGAGTGATGTTCCCCTGCTGTATGGGACCGGAAAAGCAGCCATCAAAGTAAAGTAAGTAAGTAAGTAAGTAAGTATGCCGTCAGGCAACAGAACTCTAACCCAAGATAAGATCGTTTCCTAGCTTACAAAGACTCCTTGTGCTACTGGCATGTACTTGCCTCCAGTGATTTACATTGTCATTGGTATTTACATGCATCTACTAGCTTCTAGTGAGGCATCATTTCACTAGCATTTACTTTTTTACAACGAGGTATAGCACCAATAAATTTTACATGCTGACAGATGGTATAGTTTTATTGCCATTTACTTGCTTCCAGTCAACTATAGTTTCACTGGCATTTACTTTTCTTCAGCGAGATATGAGGT
>NC_090736.1:132132147-132154647 GCF_036898095.1 Palaemon carinicauda
GACCTGATGGAAGTTCCCTTCGGCTGCTTCTTACTGTATAATATTTCTGCGAGTGATATTATAAGAGAATTACCGTGAGGTATCACAGGGTTCCAACCTCCGGAACGACTATCCGGAGATATCGTGTATAATCAGGGACGTATCCTAAGATAACCATAGATATCTGCATCCCAAACAGACCTAACCCAGTCTAATCCACTAAGGGGAAGTATAAGCGAGGAGCCGTTACATATCCTCTTACCTTCCGGTGCCCCCCTCCCGCCCCCCCCCCCCCCATTGCTCTGGGGCCTCATTCCTTTGTCGCAGCTTCAAAACCCTTTCACTAAACAACTAAAACAGCTAATTATTGAGTAATCTGTAGAATTTGACAGCACTTTTTCCCTCAACAAAATACACTGCAAATGGTTCCATAAACCTTCGGTATATCTATTCCAAACTAATCAGCAAACGCCAGGAAATGTCTTAATATTCTTAGTCTGAGAAACTCAAAAGGTCAAAACTACGCCTTAATAAAGCAGTCTGAACTTCAAGAATTTGCTCGCTAAGGGCATTAAAATGTCACTTCCTCTCCAAGATTTTTCTTTTCGTTGTAGTTAATCACCATGATTGATATTCGCTCATGGTTTTCATATGTTTATTGCAAAGGTTATTGACACGTGGATTGTGAAATTCCTATCGTGTATGTATATATATATATATATATATATATATATATATATATATATATATATATATACATATATATATGGATATATATACAGAATGTATATATATCATATATATATATATATATACATATATATATGGATATATATATACAGAATTTATATATATCATATATATATATATATATATATATATATATATATATATATATATATACCTATATATATATATATATATATATATGATATATATACATTCTGTATATATATATCCATATATATATATATATATATATATATATATATATATATATACATATATATATCCGTAATACATCGTTTTTCATCACTGAAAGTTACTGTTTTCATAAAAGTCAATTCAATGCCTCCAACTTAAAGTTGTAAAGACAAAATAGATTTTAACCTACCAATAACAACATCTTTTACTATTTTCTATCGCTACAGTCTTAAGAGCCAAGACAGCAACTAAATTTCTTAAAGGACCCATATTGAGAGAGAGAGAGAGAGAGAGAGAGAGAGAGAGAGAGAGAGAGAGAGAGAGAGAGAGAGAGAGAGCCAGTTGGTTATGTGGGTTGCATTACTATCTCATAAGAAATCGATATTACTTCTTGACTATTCTACATCCAGTGTCAAACCTATGCTGGCCTGAGTCTATGTCCTAATAATAAGACAGAATAATATTGGATACATGATGAAAAAAATATACATAGCTGATTTTATATACATGGTTGATTTTGTCTCTAAAAACTATGCTATAGATAACAAATGATAAATAGATGTTATTATCTTTATCAACTTCTTATATTTGATGAACTTTTGATACCTTTGTGGCTATATGTATAATAAAAGTGTGGAAAATAAATTATGTACTACTGTAGCCTTTCCTCACTGGGCTATTTTCCCCTGTTGGAGAGCCCTTGGGCTTATAGTATCTTGCTTTTCCAACAAGAGTTGTAGCTTAGCTTGTAATGATAATAATAATAATAATAATAATAATAATAATAATGATGATGATGATGATGATGATGATGATGATGATGATGATGATGATAAAAATAATAATAATAGTAATAATAATAATAATAATAATAACTGGCATTTAACCAAATTCTTACCCCAAATATGACAATGAAAAATATGCAACATACCTTCGGGAATCTGGCGCGAGCAGATATTGTTTGCAGTGAAGTCTAAGAAGTCATTAAAGGTCAGAGTTCCCTGGTGCCTAGAAGAAAATCAAATATCAAAACTAGACCAGGCACTTCGCCAACACCACATAACAACATAGTTAATTGAATTATACACATTTTGGCACTAGTTTCATGCAAATTGGATAAAAATTGACCAGGATATAGCAACAAGACGTATTTTTATCTTTATGTGATCTTGGCCTTCGTAATTGACACAATTACTCCAAAATTCTAATTAAATTGTCCTTGGTTCATGGTCAATCATCCCAAAAAGTTACATGGAATTCAGTAGAATAGTTTTTGAGTTATGTGAATCACAAATATAATTAAGCAAATGCACGCCTATTAATATATAACCTTCTGACGAAGGTAATAAGTAAGATATTAAGTAAGTGATAAAAATCTCAGTCTTAATAAAGAATTAGGCAATTGTTTTTAGCTTTTAATACAGAGTTGTGGTAGCCTATTGGAAGCGCCTCTGCCTAGCTACCTGTCGAACTGGGGTTCTAGACACGCGCAAGCTCGATAGATTCTCGTACTGTTTACATCATCATCATCCTTGTGAACTAAGGAGGGGGGGGGGGTGCCTATAGATATACCTACTGTGTCAGCAGTAGCTTTTTTTCTGGCCCTCTTTGGTCTTAGCTTGGTGGAGACGGGGCTTTGACGCTGATCATATGTATTTATGGTTAGTCTCTAGGGCATTAGCCCTTTCCATTGCCTCTGCCATTCATGAGCAACCTTTAAACCTTTGAGCCTTTCAGTTTGCTAGATTAACGTTGGATATTATATATTATGAACGGGTGTTTTAAGGCCCTGCCCCCCCCCCCCCCCCCGGAACTTCCTAGAGCTCCCTTGACTTCCACAATGCTCAGCCTATTCTAAAACTGATGACTCAGCTTGATTACCCTCTGGATAACTCTAATGCATTCCTTGTACAGCCAAGTTCAAAAGTCATCGGACACACTCCTAGGGCCTTGACCCATATAGCCCTAGCTAAATTGGGAAAGTAACGATGAGTGAACGTTGGCGGACTATTGAGTGTGATTGTGCATGCTAAAGTTAATGCAATTACCGCTCCTAGCTTAGGCACACGGAGCCAAGCTCGCACGCGACCAATATCACAAAAGGGTAGACGTAGCGTCTATTGACCCTCGGTAGACCATCGTTCCATTAATATAAGTAGTTATTCAATTGATCGAATGTTAACTTCCAATAGTAATTTTCATGGCCTACTTCTCCTTTCCTACTGCTATCCCTATATTAATGGGTCCGTTGCTAGATGCACCCACTCCAAACCTTTTCTTTCCATATCATCCTTCCCCTCATATCGCCATCCAATTCTCTGCCTCCCTTTCGATCTTTTGTCCATTAACAGATTCATCCAAGCCCTTCTCACTCTCTCCACACCATGTATTACTACCGGAATATAAATGAAAGCAGAATGTTTGACATTTCAGACTGATAGTAACATTTTGAGAAGCTGATCTATCTAAATGTTATTTCTACAGGTGTATTTCCTGAAGGGTTATCGCGAACCTTTGTTTTGCCATTCCTTGTTCTAAAGGAGCGATGATCTGCCACTCATGACCCGCATTTAAAGGTTGAGATATATTGGAAGTCATCATAGAAGGGGAACAGGCTTCTGTCTGTTTCACGTTCTGTCTATCTTTATGTCTTCTATTTTATTGTCTATAAGATGGTTGGTTGCTTTCAAACACATATTATAATGTATATATATAATATATATAAATATATATATGTATATATATAGGTGTATATATGTATATATAGGTATATATATATATATATATACATATATATATATATATATATATATATATATATATATATATATATATATATATATTTACTTATAATTACAATATGAAAACACACGCATACATCTACTGTATGTATATAAACACACGCACACACACACACACATATATATATATATATATATATATATATATATATATATATATATATAGACAGTATATACTTACTTATAACTACAATATATACATATATGTGTGTGAGCATGTGTTGTTTATTTGTAAGTATGCACCTACCTGTATTTGTAGCCTAAAATATCTTGGCCCCTCATGAATTACATATATTCGTATCTCTGTAAGTGTATGTGTGTTAGTGTGTGTGTTTGTCGATTTATCATTTGTAAGACAAAGCTTATTTCCACAGAAATTGTGTCTGATATTTGTAAGCATACAGCTTGGGATTCATCTCTCTCTCTCTCTCTCTCTCTCTCTCTCTCTCTCTCTCTCTCTCTCTCTCTCTCTATCTGAAAAGTCTTCATAAGAAAACTAGTGAAATGAAGGCAATATTTTATATCTCGCATACTAACAAATAGATAAAAAAAATTAATATAATAAAAAAAAATCTAGCATACTAACAAATAACTATATAGAAGTGTGCCAGGAATTCCTGTATCCAACTGTATAGAAGTGTGCCAGGAATTCCTGTATCCAACTGTATAGAAGTGTGCCAGGAATTCATGTATCCAACTGTATAGAGGTGTGCCAGGAATTCCTATATCCAACTGTATAGAAGTATGCCAGGAATTCCTATATCCAACTGTATAGAAGTGTGCCAGGAATTCCTGTATCCAACTGTATAGAAGTGTGCCAGGAATTCCTGTGCCCAACTGTATAGAAGTGTGCCAGGAATTCCTGTATCCAACTGTATGGAAGTGTGCCAGGAATTCCTGTATCAAACTGTATAGAAGTGTACCAGGAATTCCTGTATCCAACTGCATAGAATTGTGCCAGGAATTCCTGTATCCAACTGCATAGAATTGTGCCAGGAATTCCTGTGTCCAACTGTAGAAAAGTGTGCTGGGAATTCCTGTTTCCAACTGTGTTGAAGTGTGCCAGGAATTCCTGTATCGAACAGTATAGAGGTGTGCCAGGAATTCTTATGTTTCCGGTGAAGCTCAGCAATCCCATCCCTCTGGTAGGGGTGAGAGGGAGTAGCCATACCATGTGTGTATATCTATATAAATATATAGCCCTCAATTTCGACGGGTTGTGTGCAATAGTTAAAGTATAAGAAACACAGAAAAGTGGTAAAGCATAGAAGAAAATTAGAGTTCTCTTGCTTGAGGGTACTCTCGGGCACGCTAATTTATGTCATTTCCCTTCCGCCTGTTTTATTTTATTTTATTTTACTTTTTTTATATATACTCTATATGTGGAGGGATAATTCAATGTTGTTACTGTTCTTGAAATTTTTCATTTGGATTGTTTATTATTTTATTTTAGTTTATTTGTTCCCTTGTTCCATATCCTCATTGGGCTAATTTTCCCCGTTGGAATCTTTGCTTTTCCAACTTGGATTATTGCCTAGCTTATAATAATAATAATAATAATAATAATAATAATAATAATAATAATAATAATAGTTTTGTTGAAAATAATGGCTGCCTTAGTTCCATTGATCTTATACTCTGTCTTCTCAATGGCTCTTATTATTTTCTTTTCAGGATTACTACATATAGTAATCCTTCATGGTGGGCAGTCAAATTCAGGAATAATTAGTGAATCAAGGTTTTAATGTAATATAATAATAATAATAATAATAATAATAATAATAATAATAATAATAATAATAATAATAATGATAAAAATAATAATAATAACAGACTCAAATAAAAACTATAAACATCCCCAACTTAAGATGACGAGCTGAGGAAATCGATAGATCTCGTTGACCTATTTCCCTGCGACTCCTTTTGAAGCATCAGTTATATTGTGTATATTGCGTGTAATAAAAGGTAATGGCCCTAGGTTTGTCAGTGAATTACAGAACTCACCATAAATCCGGAATAGATTACCTCTGCTGACCCAGAAGTCCTTCAGTCTTTTTTTTTTTATGCTGGAGATATAGATAGAAGTTCCTTACTGGAAGTATGTAGGGCGATATTTTGTTAAATATTTACGTTTCTTATGTAGAAAGTAAGAGAAAATGATCATTGTTCTATTTGCCATTTTCAAAAGAGTTTAAATCTTTAGTCATTTATGGTATGATATCGTTATTATTATTATTATTATTATTATTATTATTATTATTATTATTATTATTATTATTATTATTATTATTATTATTACGATCCCTGCATTTGCTAGTTTGAGACTATTCTGTTTCTGGTAATAATAATAATAATAATAATAATGGTAGGTAATATTGTATTACTTTTACTTTTCTCAATTGAAAATCTAATGTACATTTGGACACAGGACATCCTGGTACACCACGTTCTAAGGACGTGCACTCTGTCACACCATTACTAAGTGGAGAGTTCCTGTGTGTAGCCACATCTTTCCCTACTCTCTGCGTAGTAAGAGTGACAAGGTGTACTTCCTCAGAGCGTTGTGTGCCAGGAATTCCTGTGTCCAACTGTACATTCATGTGCCAGCAAATCCTGTGTAACTGTAGTGTTGTGCCAGGAATTCCTGTGTCTAACGGTACATTGGTGTGCCAGGAATTCCTGTGTCCAACTGTAGAGTGGTGTGCCACGAAATCCTGTACCTAACTGTACAGTGGTGTGACAAAAATTCTTATGGCCAACTGTACAGTGGTGTGCCAGGAATTCTTGCATCTAACGGTAGAGTGGTGTGCCATGAATTCCTGTATCCAACTGTACAGTGGTGTGCCAGGAATAAATGTGTCTAACTGTACAGTGATGTACCACAAATTCCTATAGCCAACTGTACAGTGGTGTGCCATAAATTACTGCATCCAACTGTACAGTCGTGTGCCAGGAATTCCTGTATCCAACTGTACAGTGGTGTGCCAGGAATGAATGTGTCCAACTGTACAGTGATGTACCAAAAATTCCTGTGGCTAACTGTACAGTGGTGTGCCATAAATTACTGCATCCAACTGTACAGCCATGTGCCAGGAATTCCTGTGTCCAAAAGTAAAGTGATGTGCCAGGAAATCTTATGCCCAACTGTACAGTGGTGTGCCAGGAATTCCTATGTCATACAGAGCAGTGGTGTGCCAGATATTCCTGTGTCCAACTGTGCAGTGGTGTGCCAAGAATTCCTGTGTTCAACTGTACAGTGGTGTGCCAGGAATTCCTATGTCAACCTGTGCAGCGGTGTGCCCGGAATTCCAGTGTGCAATTGTTGCAGTGGTTTGCCAGGAATTCCTATGTCCAACTGTGCAGTGGTGTGCCAGAAATTCCTATGTCCAACTGTGCAGTGGTGTGCCAGGAATTCCTATGTCCAACTGTGCAGTGGTGTGCCAGGAATTCCTATGTCATACTGTGCAGTGGTGTGCCAGGAATTCCTGTGTTCAACTGTACAGTGGTGTGCCAAGAATTCCTATGTCCAATTGTTACTGTGGTGTGCCTGGAATTCTAATGTCCAACTGTGCCAGGAATTCCTGTGTTCAATTGTTACAGTGGTGTGCCAAGAATTCCTGCGTCCAACTGTACACTGGTGTGCCAGGAATTCCTATGTCCAACTTCGCAGTCGTGTGCCAGGAATTCTTATGTCCAATTGTTACTGTGTTGTGCCTTGAATTCTTATGTGCAACTGTGCCAGGAATTCCTGTGTCCAATTGTTACAGTGGTGTGCCAGGAATTCCTATGTCTAACTGTACAGTGGTGTGCCAGGAATTCCTGTCTCCAACTGTACAGTGGTGTGCCAGGAATTCCTATGTCCAACTGTACAGTGGTATGCCAGGAATTCCTATGTCCAACTTCACAGTGGTGTGCCAGGAATTCCTGTGTCCAATTGTTACAGTGGTGTGCCAGGAATTCCTATTTCAAACTGTGCAGTGGTGTGCCAGGAATTCCGGTGTCCAACTGTACAGTAGTGTGCCAGGAATACCTATGTACAACTGTGCATTGGTTTGCCAGGAATTCCTGTGTCCAATTGTTACAGTGGTGTGACAGGAATTCCTATGTCCAACTGTGCAGTGGTGTGCCAGGAATTCCTGTCTCAAACTGTACAGTGCTCTGCCAGGAATTCCTGTCTCAAACTGTACAGTGCTCTGCCAGGAATTCCTATGTCAAACTGTGCAGTGGTGTGCCAGGAATTCCTGTCTCCAATTGTTACAGTGGTGTGCCAGGAATTCCTATGTCCAACTGTGCAGTGGTGTGCCAGGAATTCCTGTGTCCAATTGTTACAGTGGTGTGCCATGAATTCCTATGTCCAACTGTGCAGTGGTGTGCCAGGAATTCCTATGTCAAACTGTACAGTGGTGTGCCAGGAATTCCTGTGTCCAATTGTTACAGTGGTGTGCCATGAATTCCTATGTCCAACTGTGCAGTGGTGTGCCAGGAATTCCTGTGTCCAATTGTTACAGTGGTGTGCCAGGAATTCCTATGTCCAACTGTGCAGTGGTGTGCCAGGAATTTCTGTGTCCAATTGTTACAGTGGTTTGCCAGGAATTCCTGTCTCAAACTGTACAGTGCTCTGCCAGGAATTCCTATGTCAAACTGTGCAGTGGTGTGCCAGGAATTCCTATGTCCAACTGTGCAGTGGTGTGCCAGGAATTCCTGTGTCCAATTGTTACAGTGGTGTGCCAGGAATTCCTATGTCCAACTCTGCAGTGGTGTGCCCGGAATTCCTGTGTCCAATTGTTACAGTGGTATGCCAGGAATTCCTATGTACAACTTTGCAGTGGTGTGCCAGGAATTCCTATGTCCAACTGTGCAGTGGTGTGCCAGGAATTCCTGTGTCCAATTGTTACATTGGTGTGCCAGGAATTCCTATGTCTAACTGTACAGTGGTTTGCCAGGAATTCCTGTGTCCAATTGCTACAGTGGTGTGCCAGGAATTCCTATGTCCAACTGTGCAGTGGTGTGCCAGGAATTCCTGTCTCAAACTGTACAGTAGTGTGCCAGGAATACCTATGTACAACTGTGCATTGGTTTGCCAGGAATTCCTGTGTCCAATTGTTACAGTGGTGTGCCATGAATTCCTATGTCCAACTGTGCAGTGGTGTGCCAGGAATTCCTGTCTCAAACTGTACAGTGCTCTGCCAGGAATTCCTATGTCAAACTGTGCAGTGGTGTGCCAGGAATTCCTGTCTCCAATTGTTACAGTGGTGTGCCAGGAATTCCTATGTCCAACTGTGCAGTGGTGTGCCAGGAATTCGTGTCCAATTGTTACAGTGGTGTGCCATGAATTCCTATGTCCAACTGTGCAGTGGTGTGCCAGGAATTCCTGTGTCCAATTGTTACAGTGGTGTGCCAGGAATTCCTATGTCCAACTGTGCAGTGGTGTGCCAGGAATTCCTGTGTCCAATTGTTACAGTGGTTTGCCAGGAATTCCTGTCTCAAACTGTGCAGTGGTGTGCCAGGAATTCCTATGTCAAACTGTGCAGAGGTGAGCTAGGAATTCCTATGTCCAAATGTGCAGTGGTGTGCCAGGAATTCCTGTGTCCAATTGTTACAGTGGTGTGCCAGGAATTCCTATGTCCAACTGTGCAGTGGTGTGCCAGGAATTCCTGTGTCCAATTGTTACAGTGGTGTGCCAGGAATTCCTGTCTCAAACTGTACAGTGCTCTGCCAGGAATTCCTATGTCAAACAGTGCAGTGGTGTGCTAGGAATTCCTATGTCCAACTGTGCAGTGGTTTGACAGGAATTCCTATGTCTAACTGTGCATTGGTGTGCCAGGAATTCCTGTGTCCAATTGTCACAGTGGTGTGCCTGGAATTCCTATGTCCAACTATGCAGTAGTGTGCCAGGAATTCCTATGTCCAACTCTGCAGTGGTGTGCCCGGAATTCCTGTGTCCAATTGTTACAGTGGTATGCCAGGAATTCCTATGTACAACTTTGCAGTGGTGTGCCAGGAATTCCTATGTCCAACTGTGCAGTGGTGTGCCAGGAATTCCTGTGTCCAATTGTTACAGTGGTGTGCCAGGAATTCCTATGTCTAACTGTACAGTGGTTTGCCAGGAATTCCTGTGTCCAATTGTTACAGTGGTGTGCCAAGAATTCCTATGTCCAACTGTACAGTGGTGTGCCAGGTATTCCTGTGTCCAATTGTTACAGTGGTGTGCCAGGAATTTCTATGTCCAACTGTGCAGCGGTGTGCCAGTAATTTCTGTATCCAATTGTTACAGTGGTGTGCCAGGAATTCCCATGTCCAAATCTGCAGTGGTGTGCCAGGAATTCCTGTGTCCAATTGTTACAGCGGTGTGCCAGGAATTCCTATGTCCAACTGTACAGTTTTTTGCCAGGAATTCCTATGTCTAACTGTACAGTGGTGTGCCAGGAATTCCTATGTCCAACTGTGCAGTGGTGTGCCAGGAATTCGTGTGTCCAATTGTTGCAGTGTTGTGCCAGGAATTTCTCTGTCCAACTGTGCAGTGGTGTGCCAGGAATTCCTGTGTCCAATTGTTACAGTGGTGTGCCAGGAATTGCTATGTCCAACTGTACAGTCCTTTGCCAGGAATTCCTGTCTAACTGTACAGTGGTGTGCCAAGAATTCCTATGTCCAACTGTGCAGTGGTGTGCCAGGAATTCCTGTGTCCAATTGTTACAGTGGTGTGCCAGGAATTCCTATGTCCAACTGTACAGTGGTTTTCCAGGAATTCCTATGTCTAACTGTACAGTGGTGTGCCAGGAATTCATATGACCAACTGTACAGTGCTCTGCCAGGAATTCCTATGTCTAATTGTACAGTGGTGTGCCAAAAATTTCTATGTCCAATTGTTACAGTGGTGTGCCAGGAATTCCTATGTCCAATTGTGCAGTGGTTTGCCAGGAATTCCTATGTCTAACTGTACAGTGATGAGCCAGGAATTTCTGTATTCAATTGTTGCAGTGGTGTGCCAGGAATTCCTATGTCTAACTGTGCAGTGGTTTGCCAGGAATTCCTATGTCTAACTGTACAGTGGTGTGCCAGGAATTCCTATGTCCAACTGTGCAGTGGTGTGCCAGGAATTCCTATGTCTAACTGTGCAGTGGTTTGCCAGGAATTCCTATGTCCAACTGTGCAGTGGTGTGCCAGGAATTCCTATGTCTAACTGTACAGTGGTGTGCCAGGAATTCCTATGTCCAACTGTGCAGTGGTGTGCCAGGAATTCCTATGTCTAACTGTACAGTGGTGTGCCAGGAATTCCTATGTCCAACTGTGCAGTGGTGTGCCAGGAATTCCTATGTCTAACTGTGCAGTGGTTTGCCAGGAATTCCTATGTCTAACTGTACAGTGGTGTGCCAGGAATTCCTATGTCCAACTGTGCAGTGGTGTGCCAGGAATTCCTGTCTCCAACTATACATTATTCTGGAATTTCTGTGATCAAATGTGCATGAATCCAGTAACTCCATCAAGGCCGGCACCGTCTAAAGAAATTATTTTTAATTCGATCTACTTGCTTGAAAAGATTAAGAGAATATTAGGGCGAGTTTACACGGTCAAATGGTTCGTCGCAGGCAAGTGTTTGAAGTGATGTTCGAACGTGTGAAAGGGGTGTTTGGTTGTCGAACATGTTCGTCAATCGGTTCGAAGAAAGTATGTTCTCGCCTGACTTTTATGAGCAGGGCTTCAATGTCCACAAGCCTTATGCATTTGTTGCTGACTCCACCTCTTCGAACCGTTTGACAAAAAGGTTCGAAAGCTGGGTTCGACGACCGGGTTCGACCATGAAAACCCTGCTTTACACTAGCTAATTCTCTTCCCTAGAAAGAACAGATCAAAAGATTCCTACTCCTTGTTGTACCTCCCAAAACTATTAAGTAACGGGGAGCCACGCGAAAGGCAATCAAACTTACGACACCGAGGGTTTCCCTGAAAGTAATTTCTCTCGGTTGACTCAATTCCTCGAGATTTCAGTGTGTGGTAAAAGCCTGAGATCAGGCAAACGATCAATGTGTCCCATACGATAGATTTACTGGAGTGCTCTTGCAGCCATTTCTCCAAATATTGCCAAAGTTTTACCCTTTCCCCGCCATCGTAGACGGACATTAAATCGCCGGAGCACTTTTCTTAATCGGAAAAGGATTGAAGTATTGCAGTCATTTTTCTCTGTGCTACGTGAAGAGGGGACGGACAAAAAGATATAAAAATGTAATACCCAAGTTTTCACATTTTTAGATATTTTTGAAACCAAGTTTTCACATTTTTAGATATTTTTGAAACCAAGTTTTAAAAATTTAGGAATTCCTTTTAAAACCAAGTTTTCACATTTTTGGGATATTTTCTAAAACAAGTTTTTAAATTTTCACATTTTTTTAAAACAGGTCTTCAAATTTTTGGGATTTTTTTAAAACCAAGTTTCCATATTTTTGAATTTTTTTTAAACCAAGATTTCAAAATTTTCGAATTTTTAAAAACCAAGTTTTCAAATTTTGGGAATTATTTGAAACAAAGCTTTCAAACTTTTCGAATTTTTTGCTTTTATACTTCAGCTTATCCGGATATTCCAAAAAAAAATAACATAGTGACGACGAGGGAGTGAATACGTAACAGAATGATAAATACATTTAATGTAAATAAAATAGAATTTAAAACTGCTATCAAAAAAGTATTGACGACTAGATATATTTTTTATTTAAAAACATATTTAAATAATGGTAAAAAATTCAAATGTATATAGATTATATGTAAAGTAAAAAAATTATTCATGTAAAAATACGATGATGCATATATGTTATAAATTGTAAGATTGTAAATGTGTATTTCATAATAATAATAATAATAATAATAATAATAATAATAATAATAATAATAATATATCTATATCTATATCTATATATATATATATATATATATATATATATATATATATATATATATATATATATATATATATATATATATATATATACATACATACAAGAATAAGACACATGGAATATCTGGTAAAGGTACTCTGCAGTACTGATATTTAAAAACTGTCAGAAATGAAAAATTTAAGATATTTCATTTAACGTAATTCAACATTGCATAAAATAAATAATTCATGAAATACCGTATTTATATGCTATTGACTTCTGTGCATACTACAAATGGAATCATTCATATTCATAATTTTGAATTATTCAATTTACACTGAAAAAATTAATTATTAGCTTAAGACGACAAACAGATCATAAAGTAATGTATGAATTTAACAAAGTGAAAATGATTCATAATTAAAGATAAATTATTAGAACATAATTATCTGTTGCATTCAAAAAAAAGGAACGGCTATTATTATTATTATTATTATTATTATAATTACAAGCTAAGCTATAACCCTAGTTGGAAAAGCAAGATGCTATAAGCCCAAGGGCTCCAACAGGGAAAAATTGCTCAGTGAGGAAAGGAAACAAGAAAATAAAAAATCTACAAGAGAGTAATAGACAATCAAGATAAAATATACTGAGAACAATAGCAGCATTATATTAGACCATTTATATATTGTTATTATTATTATTATTATCATTATTATTATTATTACTATTACCAATTAACAACCCTAGTTGGAAAAGCAAGGGGTTGGGGGGGCCTGGTGGTAGCGTACTTTCCTGGTGATTGCCAGACTGGGGTTCGAGTCCCACTTGAACCCGTTAGTTCCTTCGGTCGCTGCAACCTCACCATCTCTGAAAGCTAAGAATGCGAGGTTTGGGGGAGCCTATAGGTGGATCTGCTGAGTCATCAGCGGCCATTTCCTGGCGTTCTCTGGTCCTAGCTTGGTTGGAGAAGGGGCTTGGGCGCTGATTATATTTAATATGGTCAGTCTCTAGGGCATTGTCCTGCTTGATAGGGCAATGTCACTGTCCCTTGCCTCTGCCATTCATGAGCGGCCTTTAAACCTTTAAACAGGGAAAAATAGCCCAGTGAGGAAAGGCTAGAGATAGTAAAGCCTAGAATTCCATGATACCGGTGTCTTTCGTCACAACGGGTATTAAAGATGAAGACAGGTTTAAAGGTAACCTCCTATTGCAGGTAAATCAATAATTAAAAATGCTAATTTGTGTTGTTTATTGTCTGCAGTAAGGAGACATTTTGTAAATTGTCATTTAAATCCATATCTGAAGCCTTGGTAAGTTCTAGATATTATTATTATTATTATTATTATTATTATTATTATTATTATTATTATTATTATTATTATTATTATTAGCTAAGCTACAGCCTTAGTTGGAAAAGCATGATCCTATAATCCTAAGGGCTCCAACAGGGAAAAATACCCCAGCGAGGAAACGAAAAAAGGATATAAATAAAGTACAAGAGAAGTAATAACAATCAAAATATAATATTCTAAGATCATTAACAACATCAAATTAGTTCTATTATATATAAGCTATAAAAACTTCATAAAAACATTGTTTCCTATATAATAAAGAGGAAGTGTCTTGAAAAATTATATATAAATATATATATATATATATATATATATATATATATATATATATATATACACAGTCATGGTCAGCGGTACGGTCTGTAGCCATCCCTCGGGTAGGGTTGAGAGGGAGTAGCCATACCCTGTTGAGAGATGTCCCGTGAAGTACACTCTGCAACCGTAATCTCCCACAAATTCCCCAAATTGACAGATTATAGTTATGAAAGGGGGAGAGGGTGGGAAGGGTTGAATCTGTGTGCGCGCGTGCGCATATCTATCTAAATATCTAGCCGTCATTATTGACGGGTCGCGTACAACAGTATAGGATGAACTTCCTCGTTTACGATACAGATATTTCGTTTATTCAATGACGTTAAGAAACATTATTAGGATGGCGAGGTTACAGACACAAGAAGCTATCAAGCTTGAGTGGGTCTCGAATTGTGAACCCCAGTCCAGGAGCTCGACAGGCAGGCACAACCCAAAATAAATGTTGCTTGCAATATACATTGGGAGTCTGGTATCAGGGGTAATGTCTCACTGGTCCCAATATACTACCAGCAATCATGAACGACTTCTATAATATCCTTATTAGTGATTATAATTTTACATCATTACCTCCGCCTAGGAAGTTGGAAGGAGGTTATGTTTTAACCCCTGTTTGTGTGTTTGTTTGTGTGTGTAGCAGGGATTAACTGTTTTGTAAAAAAAACTGGAAATAATCAAATTTTGGAAGGTCAAGGTCAAAGGTCAAGGTCACGGTCAAGCAAAATTCACGTAATCAGCCCTAAGTTTGGACATCGTTGCTCGTTGCCACAGAGACTTTAAACTTGGTTCATATTTGAGAGTATGAAAATCCGCGCCAATTAATACATGTTAACGCCCAATGTCAAGGTCAAGGTCGAGCAAAAGGTCGAGAAATAAGCCACCGCGACGGAGGTCTGCGCTTTAATGAGTGCCCCTCTACTTACGTTATGTAGTTCGTCCCATAAGTTTGTAAAACGTTATAACAAAATCTCTTTTACATTATCTTTGAATCGGTGAAATAATGTTATATTATTATTATTTTATCAGTATAGTCCACTACATAATAAATTCAGGAATGTGAAAGTTTAAAGATAAGTAAATCATTACCTGAAAATACTCTAATCTATAAACTCATATTGATTTCTTGATAATTTTTTTCTTTATGCTACATGGTAAAGTAAGGAAATAAAAATGATAATAAATATCGTGAATTAATGATTTAACAGACTACACCATTAAGAACAGATGCTGTTCTTCACATAACTGATGCTTTTAGAGAGAGAGAGAGAGAGAGAGAGAGAGAGAGAGAGAGAGAGAGAGAGAGAGAGAGAGAGAGAGAGAGAGAGAGAGAGAGAGAATTAGCATATTGGCAATGGCAATCTGACTCAAGAGAGATTTCAATACCTAATTTTGGCTCAATCAAGAAAAGGCACAATAGGATTCCAATGAGACAATATAGATATTGCGAGAGAGAGAGAGAGAGAGAGAGAGAGAGAGAGAGAGAGAGGTTTTAGGAGTTAATTAACATTCCTTTCTTGGTCTCCTGTCACCGGTAATTCTCTCTTGCTCAACTGCGAAATGCAGGTATCGTTAATGTTTGGTTTCGAGATTATGTATGTATGTATGTATGTGTGTACAGTATGTATTTATGTGTTTATGCGAACCATTCAATATACATAAGAATTAAACACAATTTTATATAATAGATAAGTATATTCAATTATATATTTGGAATAAACACATTCAATTATGTAAAGAAAATGAGATTATGAAAACTGAAATGCCACTTTCTGTAAAAAGAAAAGTATTTAATTATATGATGCTACCAGTATTAACTTGTGCATCAGAACTTAGAGACTTACTAAGGCCTTAGGGCATAAGATAGTTACAACCCAGAGAGCTATGGAAAGAATAATGATGGGATTAACACTAAGAGACAGAAAAGAGCAATATGGATACTAAAGTAGATGATGTTCTAACAACATGTAAGAAGAAGAAATGGACATGGACAGGATAAATAATGAGAATGACAGATAATAGATGGACATTAAGAATAACAGAATGGATCCCTAGAGATTGCAAAAGAAGTAGGGGAAGGAAGAGAAGACGATGGATTGATGAGCTCAGAAAATTTGCCGGTATGGACTGACATAAGAAGACCATAAACAGAAGAGAGTGGAAGGAGATGACTGAGGCCTTGGTCCTGCAGTGGACTAGCAGCAGCTGATAATGATGATGATATAAAATACTGCACTTCAAGTATACTGTACATATGTATGCATCCGCCATACAGTTCAAAACCTTACGTTAATTCCAACATACATAGACGAGTGATTCGTTAAATACCATACTGTCAATCATCTATAAAGCACATAATTCATACATACATACATAGACTGAAAACTAAAAATATAACGACTGTTTATCAAGCAATACAAATCAAAATGATGACAATAAAAACATGACCAATAACTGTAATAAAAAATGGGTACGAAGAAAATAAGAAATTAACATACTTTCTATTTCTAACCCTTCCGGAAATCTCATTTCCAACGATGTCTTGAATCGAATCATATTTCTTTCCTGATATTAATCTCTGGGTAAAAGATATTTGCAACGGATGTCGGGACGTCTTATCCTATTATCCTATTACACCTCAAGGAATTTAAAACTAATTGTCCTTCACAATCATTACCTGTGAGACAGTAATGATAATACCTTCGTTGTTTACTTTTCCGTGAAATGAAATAGAAAGGATGTTTAAAAAAAAAGCTTTGTTATATTATCATCAACATATCATAGATGTTGTTGTTGTTGTTATTGTTGTTGTCCATTTTATCCCACCTGTCATTGCAATGTGTAAGGCTATTAATACTATTACTAGTCAACTGTGTATGCATTTTTATTTCTATTACCTAAACATGCAGGCTTTTATTGCTATCAGTAATTCAGTATGAAGGCATTTCATTCTTTTACTTCTTAACGATAAAGACCTTTATAAAGGCCTTATTTTATACTTTTGATAATTAACCACGTAATGCGATTTAGCATTTGCTACTTAACCATGTAGGATTTAACCAAGATAGCCTTTTTTTTTTTTTTTTTTTTTTTTTTTTGCTATTACCACTTAACAGTGAAGAATTTTCTTGCTATTTCTATTTAAACATGAAGGTCTTTTTTTTTTTTGGGGGGGGGCTATTACCACTTAACCAAAAGGACCTTTTTTGCTGTTACAACTTAACCAAGAGGGCCTTTTTTGTCTTAATCACTTACACAAGAGAGCCTTTTTTGCTATTACAACTTAACCACGAGGACCTTTTTTTTTCTTTTGTTATTTCCGCTCAACCAAGAGACCCTTTTTTGTTATTGCCTCTTTACGAAGAGGGCTTTTTTAGCAATTGCCACTTAATCAAGAGGGCCTTATTTTTTTGCTATTTCCACTTAACCAAGAGGGGCTTATTTGCTTTTATCACTTAACCAAGAGGGCCTTATTTTTTTTGCTATTTCCACTTAACCAAGAGGGCCTTTTTTCGGTTTTAAATCACTTAACCAAGAGGGCATTTTTTGCTATTACCACTTACCCAAGGGAGACTTTTTTGCTATTACCACTAAACCGAGAGGGACTTTTTTTCCTATTGCCACTTAATTAAGAGGATCTTTTTTTGCTTTTATCTCTTAACCAAGAGGGCCTTTTTTTGCTATGGCCACTTAACGAAGAGGGCCTTTTTTTGCTTTTATCACTTAACCAAGAGGGCCTTTTTATGCTATTACCACTTAACCAAGAGGGCCTTTTTTTGCTATTACCACTTAACCGCGAGGGACTTTTTTTTTTGCTATTAACACTTAACCAAGAGGGCCCTTTTTTGCTTTCACCACTTAACAGAGTGGGACTTTTTGCTTTTACCACTTAACCGAGAGGGCTTTGTTGGCTTTTACCACTTAACCATTTAAACTTTTTTGCTATTTCTACTTAACCATGTAAACCTTTCTGTTCATATCATTACTTAACCCCGCTGGCCAATTGAATACAGATTTATCCATTTCAATATACAATCTTTTATAGGTTTGAATCAACATTCAATCTTCCTTTGTTTTGGAAATGTTCAGTTTCACCTTCAGTTACATTCAGTCGCATTTTTCCAGGTATACGAGAACCTAAAATTGCAAAATGTCGATATTAGTGTGTCTAAAAGAGTTTCCTCTGAATTCTAAAGCTTTCCCATTACACCGCGTTATTGTTTATAACCCGACAAATAACATTAAGCGTAAATGGCACTGGTAATTACGGGCCAATATTAATTAAAGCTCAGCTTTATTTCCAGGGGTAGTTGCGTAATTTACTTGGAATTTTTCTATTACCCTGTTGCAATTCGGGAGCGATATTTCAGCCAGGGCAAATTACGAATTTATATCTATTACAGAAACAATAAAAAAAAATGTAGCACAGCTGAGAATAAAACGCGTGAATTACAGGTATGCTCACGACCAGGAAATAGAATTGCATTGTTATCGTTTATCTGGAAAAATGTGCGCAAATGGAATAAGCAATTCCAGTTTTTTTTTTAATTTATTTATTTTTTTTTTAAGACAAAAAATATGTTTCCGGAACAATATGCTGCTCGAGAAAATAAATACTTAATTACCTCCGCCAACAAAGTTAGAAGGAGGTTATGGTTTCGCCCATGTTTGTGTTTCTGTGTTTGCTTGTGAATAGCTCCCTGCCCACAATTCTAAGGTCAAAGGTCAAGGTCACGGTTAATCAAAATGTCCAATTCACGTAATCAGCCATAAGTTTGGACATCGTTGTCACAGAGACTTCAAACTTGGTTCATATAAAAATCGAAGCCAATTGGTACATGTTAAGGTCAAAGGTCAAGGTCCAGGTCGAGAAACAAGCTGCTGCAGCGGAGGTCTGTACTCTAATGAGTGCTCCTTTATTATACCGAAAGTTCTCGTTCTGTAGGTTAAAGTATGGTTTTATAGACATGTATATATATATATATATATATATATATATATATATATATATATATATATATATATATATATATATATATATACTGTACACACACACACACATATATATATATATATATATATATATATATATATATATATATATATATATGCGTGTATATGCATACATACATATATATATATATATATATATATATATATATATACATGCCTAAGAATCACAGGGAAACGTGATGCTCAGATGCAGAAGAACCACGGGAAAAATTAAAATGGGAAATTTAAGATTAAACCACGATGTATCACGAAACTAGTCAGGGCTTAATATTATATTTCCTATTTCAGTTTTCCCAGTGGTTCTTATGCTATATATATATATATATATATTTATATATATATATATATATATATATATATATATATATATATATATATATATATATATATATATATATATATATATATATGAAAGTTTGACTAAGGACGGGCAAGAAGCGATCATTGTCCGTATCCCTAAACAATCATCAAATCTCACTTAATTCAAAAAGTGCCTTAAGGTCCAGCTTTATCTTAAAGAATTCAGAGAACCGGGGGTCTAACACCTTCTGGAGCCTGATATTTATCCAGTTTAGTAAACAAAACTGAACAGGGTAAAACAGTCGCACATGCCACTACAAATGTAAATATTGAAAATTCAGTTGACAAATATTTATGTGAATTCGTTAATAAACATGATATCGGTGCAATATAGGTAATCAATCATTGCATGGTAATATTCAGAATTAATATGCACGATTTGATTTTTTAATGAATGCAGAAATACCGTAATATAGTTGATCATCATATCCCGTGAAGCAATGTCCCATCCGACACAGTGCTGTAATGTATCAATCATGGATATTACAGGATTTATTATCTGTCAATCATAAAAAATACTCTTTTATGATCTGTCAGTCACATAATATTGACTTTTACGGTGTATAATAATAGATTTTTACCATGTATAATAAGGAAGTTTAAATGCATTTTACGGAAATTATAACAAAAGAGGGTAACACTCAGTAGAGCGCAGACCTCCACTGCGGTATCTTATTTCTCGGCCTTTTGCTCAACCCTGACCTTGACTTTTGACCTGAACATGTATCAATTGGTGTGGATTTTCACACACTCAAATATGAATCAACTTTAAGTCTCTGTGACAACGATGTCCAAACTTATGGCTGATTACGTAAATTGGACATTTTGCTTGACCATGACCTTGACCTTTGACGTTAAACATGTATTAATTGGCATGGATTTTCACACGCTCAAATATGAACCGTGTTCGAAGTCTCTATGACAACAATGTTCAAACTTATGGCTGATTACGTAAATTGGACATTTTGCTTACCGTGACCTTGCTCTCTGACCTTGCGTTTCCAAAATTGGATCATTTCCAGCTTTTTACATAACTGTTAACCAGTAAAAGTTTTATTACTCTACGATTAAAATTGTGGCCGGGCAGCTGTTCACAAACAAACAATCACACTCAAGCACAAACAAAGGGTAAAACATAACCTCCTTCCAACTCCGTTCGCGGCGGTAATGATTAGCAAAAACACAAACCAATCCCAAACTTACATGAAAACACTAATAACAAATAATGCCCAATTACATTTTTCAATCACAAAACGCAGACATTTACAATTGGGAAAAGATTTTCTCTCTTCAAAGAACAACAGATTGTCTAAGATTACTTATCGAATATAACCAAACCTTTCCACGAACTATAAATGTAATAGGTTTTACGGAAAACAAAAACAAAATACCAGTCATCACTTTCGTTGTTGTTGTGTGATTGTGTTTGTTATTGTTATCGTTAATACTAGCTGAGAATGACTGACTTTATTTTATTATCCTTAATAGCTATTATTACAGAAAACATTATATAATCTGGGTCATATTTTCAACAGTACCATATAGCCAGTGTATAAATACAAATAGTGTTATGTACGCAAGGAATTATTGATATATTATATATATATATATATATATATATATATATATATATATATATATATATATATATATATATATATATATATATACATATTTATATATATATGTATATATATCATATGTTATATATATATTGCACATACATATTATACATCTATATAAATAAATATAAATATATATATATATATATATATATATATATATATATATATATATATATATATATATATATATCATATATTATATATAGTATATATTGAACATACACATTATACATACATATAAATATAAATATAAATATATATATATATGTATATATATATATATATATATATATATATATATCATATATTATATATAGTATATATTGTTCATACATATTATACATATATATATATATAAATATAAATATATATAAATATATATATACATATATATATATTTATAATTTATATATATATATATATATATATAAATTATAAATATATATATATATATATATATATATATATATATATATATATATATATATATATATATATATATATATACTGCTTCCCTATGTCTGACTATAGCAAGATGCACTTATGCATGTATAACTTACGCCTTTAAAAAAAAAGCATAATGAAAACAATTTCCTGAGCATTCTGAAGACTTATCGACTTTAAAGACACATTACCCTTCATTTACTGAGAAGGACGAAAGCCAAAAAGATTCCCACTGCTCTTCTGTGAAGAAATAGAATACATTCTGCCATATTCGAAATGATTGGAACTATATAAAAGTTAACTTAATTAGTTCAGATTTGTTAAAACATTTCCTTTGTCTTATCTTTTACAATTACCTTGAGGAATTCCAAGGTAATATATCCAACTAATTCTTATTGACTCAAAGGGTTAAACTATATTGCACTGCATTTTTTTTCAGTGGCTACTTTCCAATTGGTAAGGGAAGAAGAGACTCTTCACAGCTATGGTAAGCAGCTCTTCTAGGAGAAGGACACTCCAAAATCAAACCATTGTTCTCTAGTATTATTATTATTATTATTATTATTATTATTATCATTATCATTATCATTATCATTATCATTATCATTATTATTGTTGTTGTTGTTGTTGTTGTTGTTGTTACTTTTACTATTATTGCTATTACTACTATTATTACTATTGCTATTGCTATTTCTTTTATAATAACAATCATCCTACCTCATCCTAAACCCACACAGCAAAATCCTGAAACACAAACCACCTCCCCAGCGTCGCTCAAGAATGAAATTTATCCACACGCCTTCTAAATCTCGCAACAACATTTGCC
>NC_090736.1:132159647-132164647 GCF_036898095.1 Palaemon carinicauda
TGTTATATATCTTATTATATTTTTTTTTTCTCTTTTCTTTTTTAACATTCCGGCTTATATATTTTTATTAGATGCCGAGAGAAAAAAATGATTTATATCCTTTTTTATTTTATTTATTTTTTAAATGTTATTTTAAATGTATTTTTAACAATGCAAATGTAGAGAATTTCTTTAATTACATATTACTAGCGTACTAATCAGCTTTTCATACAAACATCTTCCTGACAAATTACTTCCTTAGCGAATGAGGTGGCCACTCATACAGCTTTGAACTGGATCAGGTAGGGGGTATTGTCAGGGCTATTCAACTCGTTCCTTTGTAGCTGCTTGCTGTGCCGTAACCTACGCCAAACAAGGATGTTCACGGCGATAAAAATTATCACCGTTACACACAAACTAGCCAGTAATATAGGGTGAAGAATCTCTTTGTAAGTCGGTGACAGGTGGTCCTTTTCGGTAAGTTTCATCAACCGCTTTGCCACACTTCCGTTGTAGGGGAGAGGAAGTGCGGGCATTGTAGAGGTCCACGTGAAGTTCGCGAAGTAAGCTCGTTCTCTGATGATTGTCCGTAGACCAGTCACCATGGAATTCGGGGAAGTCCCGATACAGCCATCTGCTGCGACGAAGATGTGGTTGAAGGATGTGGATCCGTCAGGGCATGATACATTGAAGCCGTCCTTGTCGTATCGTATCCACGAGCCATTATTTAGTCTGCAATTGAATTCTTTATTGTCAAAGGGATAAAGCTTATCCAGACAATTTTCACTTGTATGGGAGAGAGCACCGTCTAGCACTATACCTAACTCGCATGAATCCATCAAGTTTTTACGGAATTCAAATGAGTCAGCTGTACATATTTTTCTATCCATTGCGTCTGAACAGTGAATTAATTGATTTAAGTCTTTAATGACCGTATATGTTTCCTTGTCTGGGGAAATCAATACGTGTCCTGTCAAACTGGATATTACTGGATTTGAGTGATTCGTCATGAAAGTCGGAAATGGTGATATCCTGTAAGATTGCCAGGCATCAGAAGAATCAAAGGGAATTGTAATCCCAATCTTGTTATTATCTACGTTTACTGTAATTAGGCTGTAATAAAATTCTAACCTATGTTCGTCTAACAAAGGAACATAGCCTAGTTTATCACTTCCGTTCTCCAGAACTAATTTTAAGTAACGTATAGGCAACAAATGGGGCGACAATACACCTTTAGTTGCTAACGTGATAGCTTCTACATAATCCTTGGATTTCTCAATGAAATGTGCAATTCTGTTATGTATGTGATCTATCTTTGAATCATAATACGTTAATGTTGCCAACAAATCCTATACTTCCATAATTTGAACGATATTATCTGAATGTTCATTTAACAAATCCATAATTTTATTGATTGAAGCTAACTGATCCCTTAGTTCTGACATAATCAATTCATCTTTATGAGTCAAGAACTCAATTTTCTTATTTTGATTACTAATTTTAAGACGATTGGAAAGTTCATATCTAAACTTCACCAGAATTGGTCATGTGGACCAACACAGCTTCCTCCAGTGATGGAGATGTTTAACTCAGTTGTTTATTCACAATAAAACTTAAAAACCATTAAGATGTATTCAGTAAACCATTTAAATACATCTGAAAACAACTCATACTCAAATGTGTGCTTAAGACAGTAGCACACCAATAAATGATCCCTTAGTTCTGACATAATCAATTCATCTTTATGAGTCAAGAACTCAATTTTCTTATTTTGATTACTAATTTTAAGACGATTGGAAAGTTCATATCTAAACTTCACCAGAATTGGTCATGTGGACCAACACAGCTTCCTCCAGTGATGGAGATGTTTAACTCAGTTGTTTATTCACAATAAAACTTAAAAACCATTAAGATGTATTCAGTAAACCATTTAAATACATCTGAAAACAACTCATACTCAAATGTGTGCTTAAGACAGTAGCACACCAATAAATGTGTTGACATTAAGAAAGAATGGCAACTCAGCATTATACATCCTGCTTACAATTTGAATGACTACAGCAAATCTCACGGTTAGCTCTTCCAACCAACATGACATATTACGTCATTTGTTTTAAACATGTAATATTACTATTCTAACTATTACATATATATATATATATATATATATATATATATATATATATATATATATATATATATATATATATGTATATATACACATATATATATATATATATATATGTGTGTGTGTGTGTATGTATATATATATATATATATATATATATATATATATATATATATATAAATTATATATATATATGATACATAAATTATATGTAATCTCGATATATATAAAATTAAATAACTACCCCCCCCCCTCTCTCTCTCTCTCTCTCTCTCTCTCTCTCTCTCTCTCTCTCTCTCTCTCTCTCTCTCTCTCTCTCTCTCCATCTAATATGAGGCACTTATCTGAGCTCCTTATAACTGGTTTTAAGAAGTCAATTATGTTGAAACGTGATGCCATCCCTAGGGCCAGGAGAATGGCGGTGTATATTAGGACTGAGTACCCTGCTTCTCATAAGTCCTGCTATTAATGTGGATGTCATGAGATTCAGGTAATAAAAGTTTGTGGCAGGCATAACAGCTTCCATTTGTGTTCGATCTACCGGAATCCTGACACGGATGATTCTATCTTTGATTGTCTTCTTACCATTACGGCTTAGATACCAAAAGATGATAGAAAGGCCTCTTTTGTCTTTGTTGGTGATTTCAATGCTCACCATAGGGAGTGGTTAAATTCTGTTTCTCCTACCGATCGCCACGGATTAGGAGATTTAGACATTGCCTCTGAATCAGGTTGTGTGCAAGTCATAAGTGAAGCTACTCACAGGTCTGGTAACTGCTTCTGGGACATCGTATACACCGACTTCCCTGGCATTATAAAATGTAAGGTTGGTTCTCCAGTTGGGACATCTGACCATGCCTTGATCTCATAAGTAGTAAAGACTGGGCAGCCTGTCCCTGATATATCTTACTCATGTAAGTTTTATATGAAATCTCAAGAAGACTGGAATGGGATTTTGCATGATCTTTTGGGCTTGAATTGGTCGCAGTTGTATAGTAGTGTTGATCATGTAATCCCTTTGAATGAGAATCTAGTCAGCATTATTGATAGGTGTATCCCTTCTCGTATACTAAGGTACCGAGTGAAGGACAGACCATGGTTCAATGATGATTGCAGACGTGCTTATTTGGAGAAGCAGGAGGCCTATCATCTTTGGAAGAGTAATAGATCAGCTTTGACCTGGAATAACTATACTCAGCTTGGAGCTTTTGCTCAGAGAGTTTATGCTTCAACTGAGAAAGAATACAATTTAACCATAAAAGAAACACTTTCTGGTACAACCCAGGAGCATAAGTGCTAGACTACCATTAAATCAGATGGCTGAGTCCCTCACTGTCCAAAGGAAAAGGCAACCCTTTAGGCAGATGTGTTTGACAGCAAGCAGAGTAATGAGATTCTCGAACTTCCCCATTCCTGTTTTCCTGAGGCTAAACTAACTAGTTCAGCTTTTCGATCTCGTGAAATTAAAGCTCTCTTGATGGACCACAAGTTAGCAAGAAGAGGAGCTTTTAGCTCTTGTTGGAGAATTCTTAATGTTACTCCACTATGTAAATGTGTAGTGGTAGCTCAAGTCCAACTGGTTACCGCCCAATTTCCATAACTCCCATATTATCTAAAGTTTTTGAACGTCTTCTGGCAAAACGTCTTAATAAGTTTGCTGAAAGTAATCATCTGTTCCCTAGTTTGCAATTTGGTTTTCGTAAAGGACTTGGAGCATGTGATGCCCTTCTTACAATCTCCAATGCTGTACAGAAATCCCTTGATTGTGGTCAGGAAGTTCGTATGATTGGCCTTGATTTTAGTGCTGCCTTTGACCGTGTTAATCATGAGGCCCTTGTTTTCAAACTCAAACAGTTGGGAGTGGGTCGGTCATTTCTTAGCATCATTATTGAATTTTTAAGTAGTAGATAGCGAAGATTTGTTGTTGATGGGCACCATAGTGAGTATAGGAATGTGATATCTGATGTTCCTCAGGGTAGTGTTCTTGGCCCATTACTTTTTATAATATATACGCATGACATGTAGTCTGGTCAAGAAAACAAGCTTGTTGCATATGCAGATGATGCTACTCACTTTGCATCAATTCCATCACTTGAATGTAGATCTGGGGTTGCTGAATCCCTTAATAGAGATCTAGCTAAAATTAGTACATGGTGCAAAATATGGGGAATGAAGTTGAATCCTAACAAAACTCAAATTATGATTGCAAGTAAGTCAAGGACCGTGGCTCCTCAACATCCGGATCTCAGCATTGATAATGTATCTTTAAATTTGTATGACTCTTTTAAAATTTTAGGTGTGATTCTTGACAGCAAATTTACTTTTGAGAAACACATTAGGTCTGTGTCTTCTTCAATTGCACAAAAAATTGGTTTTATTGAGAAAGTCTTTCAAGATTTTTGGTGATCAATCTATTCTGAAGAAGTGTTTTAATTCTTTAATTTTACCTTGTTTCGAGTATTGTTCTTCTGCCTGGTCTTCAGCTGCTGAGTTTCATCTTAATTTGTTGGCAGGAACTTACTGTCTATTAAATTTCTTATTCCTGATCTAGATATTAACCTTTGGCACCGTCGTTCAATTAGTTCATTATGCATGTTGCATAAGATTTTTCATAATTCTGACCATCCTTTACATTCAGATCTTCCCGGACAGTTTCATCCTCTTCGTAATACTAGGTATGCAGTTAATTCTAATAGTCAGGCCTTCTCCATCATGAGGCTAAATACTACACAGTACTCTAGAAGTTTTATTCCAGCTGTGACCAAGTTATGGAATGATCTTCCTAATCAGGTAGTTAAATCGGTAGAACTTCAAAAGTTCAAACTGGCAGCAAATGTTTTTACGTTGAACAGGCCAGTATAAGTCCTTTTATAGTTTATAAATTGACTATGTT
>NC_090736.1:132179647-132182147 GCF_036898095.1 Palaemon carinicauda
TTAAAAATTCTTGAATGTTTGCAACATGCACTGCGTAAACATTGCAATTCTTTGAAGAACGGGAACATATCCAGGGGGCAGAGAAGATGCTCGGGAAATTCGTGTCAGGCTGAATCTAATTTTGGCACAATAATAAGTGTCACAGGTTTTTGCACTGAGGAGATTGGAACCAGAATTACGGTGGAATTGAAACTATATTTACGGCACAATTTCAATCATATTTACGGGGAAATTGGAACATCTACGATGGAATTTGAACCAGAATCACGGTGGAATTGGAACCATATTTACGGCGCAATTTCAAACATATTTACGGTGAAACTGGAACCCAGTTTACGGTGAAATTGGAACCAGATTTCATGCTGTAATTGGAACCAGATTTACGGTGGAATTAGAACTAGATGTACGGTGAAATTGAAACCGGCTTTTATGGTGGAATTGGAACCAATTTCAATCACATTTACGGTGAAAATGGAACATCCAGAGTGGAATTGGAGCCCAGTTTACGGTGGAATAAGAACTATATTTAATACTGGGATTGGAACCAAATTTACGGTGGAATTTTAACTAGATTTACGGTGGCATTTGAACCAGGATTACGGTGGAATTGGAACCATATCTACAGTTGAATTGGAACCATATCTACATATTGAGATGTAATGAAAGATAAATCAATGGAGACCGCGACTTATTCAATGTAAATACCTCTTTTCGACGATGGAAATATAATCTTCCATCCTATAAATGCGGTTGCCTAGCTTCCCTTGTTTTTTACGCAAAGGGCCTCAGTTAGATTTCTCCTGTCGTCTCTATCTTGAGCTTTTAAATCAATACATCCCCATTCAACATCTCCCACTTCACGCTTCATAGTCCTCAGCCATGTAGGCATGGGTCTTTCAACTCTTCTAGTGCCTTGTGTAGCCAGGTTGGAAGTTTGGTGAACTTATCTCCCTTGGGGAGTGCGAAGAGCACGCCCAAGCCATCTCCATCTACCGCTAATCAGTAATCTCTCTTAGAGTATAGTTTCGTTTCTAATCCTGTTTTCAGGGACAGGGTTTAGAGTTGAGAACATTCTACATTCTTATTGGACTCTGATGTGAACAAAAAACAATAGATTCGCTGTGATTGGATTAATATATTGGCAAATCTAGGGTTAAGGATAAACGAAAGAATATTTTATAACCCGGACACACCTTCACAACACGTTTTTTATTTTATTTTTTTTTTTTTTTACGCTGATTGCTAATTTCACCAAAAGTAAGGGTCACCTATTTGTGTTATCCGAGTATTGGAAAAAAAAAGAAAAAAAAAACATAAATTTAATAGTCTGCGTAATCTTAGGAACATTGAACATCACGAAAGGTCGTATTATCTTATCATTGCCAAATTTTACAGATAAACATACACTCATTTCAGTATTCATGTAACCAAAGGACTGCAAAATCTCACCATAAAGTGGTCTAATGGGTAATCTTACAATCATCAAATTTCACCAAGAAAAAAAAATATTGATCAACACTAGGATTGCTAGATTGCAAAAGAAAAAAAATGATCAACCCTAGTATTGTCAGATTCCATTAAAAAAAAATCTTTATTGTACTCCAAGTGCAAAATAAGCAAATAATCACCATACTGTGTAATCCTTGCATTCTCAGATTCCATAAAAAACAGTTACACTTATGTATACTATGTGGATTGCCAAACACAGTCTCCCTAAAATGAGTCCCATATTTCTACGTACATTCCAAGAATTGCCGGATATCACAAAAAAAAAGCTACCAAGAGTGTAGTCTATTGATTGCCAAAATCCACTAAAAGGAACCACTTAATTGGATAATTCATAGAGAAACTAGAACGAGCACTCAGTAGAGCGCATGCCTTCGCCTATATCATGTTCTATATCACAAGATCGGCAATTAAATAATGCATATTTTGGCACTAGTTTCATGCAAATCAGAGAAATATTCGCTACGATATCGCAAAAATCAGTTTTTTACCTTTTCGTGACCCACTCCCAAAATCTAATAAAATTGTCCTTGGAGCATGGCCAGTCATCCCACCAAATTTTATGAGATTCAGTCAAATAGTTTTTGAGTTATGCGAAACACAAACACAAAAAAAAAAAAAAACATACAAACAAATAAATACACAAACAATGGTAAAAGCATCAATGTATCATATTGTATATCACAGTATAGGCAAATAAATTATGTACCTTTTGACACCAGTTATATGCAAATCAGATAAAAACTGTCCACGATATGGCAAAAAGACGTTTTTTACATTCTCGTGACCTTGACCTTGACTTTTGACTCAATTACTCCCAAAATCTAATAAAATTGTGCTTGGATCATGAGATTCTGTCAAATAGTTTTTGAGTTATGCGAATTATAAACACACAGATAGACATACAAACATATAAATACACGCCGCCTAATAAACATACAAAGTTTCACTGGGTAAATGTGTGCACTGCAATAATAGAATGATTTAACATTTC
>NC_090736.1:132187147-132199647 GCF_036898095.1 Palaemon carinicauda
AAATTCACATTAGACTTTGATTACTTAAACAAAGCACATCTTATATGGTTTTCCCAACTTTCTCTTTAGCACCTGACTCTTTTTTTAAATTTTAGACAAAAAATTGAGTTCCATCAATTTCCATAACTTAGATTATAAAATTAATCTCGGGACATATTATTCAAACATGTATAGGTTAGGAACAAAATAATTAGTATTGAAAATCTCATCTTGTGAAATTTACACGGGTTCTGCTGGTTATTATATTAGTAGTAGTAGTAGTAGTAGTAGTAGTAGTAGTAGTAGTAGGTGGGTGACAGTTTCGCTAAGTAGGTTAATATTTTAGTCTGAAATAATATCATTATGATATCATGAACGGATGCATATAAAGGTTAGAGCGTTATATTATTACTTTTAATAATCAGTAAATTTCTGCTTCTATAAATATCACGGGAAGCATGTCAAGATTAATAAGGGTACGAGTTCATATATCAATTTATGTAAACCAGATTTTTTACATTATATATATATATACATATATATATATATATATATATATATATATATATATCTATATATATATATATATATATATATACCTTTCTGTGAGAGGATACCTCAACGATGAGAATGGGTTTGCATATCGCCATGATCGACAAAAACTGTGCTAGTGAGGCCACCCATACTAGGTTGGTGTGTTGTGATAAATCAGACGAACATATCTCACCATCACCAATCCGCCTTGGCCAGAGTGTAGATGAAAACTGGCCAAACTCCCAACACGTGTAAGGATATGTTTGAGGTCTTTGTCCACCTCTGGACTAGAACCAGCTTCATTTGTCGTCGTTGTTGTTGTTGTTGTTGTACGTACTATGTACATATCTTTAAGACACATATTTACCACTCATATGAGCTACATAATCCTCAGGAAAGGGACGCTAATAATAACTATGTTCTCACTCCGAGATGTAGCCACGGGCTACAACAACAGATGTGGAGCCACCGTAATGCAATCAGCCATCCAAAATAGATTTTGGTCACTGTTTTTCGTTCAGTTTCTTTTTCTTCCGTCCGGGTCCTTCTACGACGCCGATGACGATATTCCTCGATATTCTCAAAATCCGAGAGATCGTCCGAGCGTGACCAAAGGCATAGCATCTGCTAGGATAAGTTTGAGAGAGCAATGTATGTACTGGCAGTCAAACCCACGCCTTCTTTGAAGGATGGTCGGCATTAATTGATCGTATATATCATATTATATATGTGTATATATATATATATATATATATATATATATATATATATATATATATATATATATATATAAAATTATTACTCGAACATACCTATACTCCATGCATGTACAATGTTTGTATTAATAAATAAATATGTATATACATATATATATATATATATATATATATATATATATATATATATATATATATACATAAATGTATATACATGCACACATATATATGTATATATATATATATATATATATATATATATATATATATAATATACTATATACAATATATACATATATACATACAAATATATATATATATATATATATATATATATATATATATATATATATATATATATATATATATATATATTATATTAAAAGTTACATTTTTCAGTGAATGGCCAACTCGAAGCATGTTGTTTGAGTGAGGTTAGTTTCTACATATATCCAGAAGTGACCAAATGGTTTTTAGCAAAATAAATAAATAAATAAATGGAAACAGACATGAGAAAATAAGATAGGTAAGATATTGTACCACAAAAAATAGACAACATAATGGAACCATAAAAGTTATGGAGAAAATTATGTAATGATTAGAAATATAAAATAATGGAAATAGTCAAAATTATGGATCCAGGCGAAATTAGGGAATTAAATGATTATTACTGAATTAAACAAAATTATGGAATTAGTCGAAATTACAAAAACAAACATAACCTTCGAATCATAAGACATTCTGGAATCATACCAAAAATATGGAATCACACCAAAACATGGAATCATACAAAAGTACGGAATCATAAAAAATGTGGAATCTTACAAAAATATGGAATCATATGAAAATATGGAATCATATCAAAATATTGAATCATACAAATATTTGTAATCACACAAAAATATGGAATCATATCAAAATATTGAATCGTAAAAAATATGGAATCATATGAAAAGATTGAATCATACAAAAAATATGAAATCATATCAAAATATTGAATCATACAAAAATATGGAATCATAAGAAAATATGGAATCATATCAAAATATGGAATCATATCAAAATATTGAATGATCAAAAATATGGAATCATACGAAAATATGGGCTCATATCAAAATATTATATCATAACAGAATTTGGAATCACACAAAAATATGGAATCATATCAAAATATTGAATCCTACAAAAACATAGAATCATACAAAAAAATGGAATCATATCAAAATATTGAATCATACAAAAATATGGAATCATATCAAAATATTGAATCCTACAAAAACATAGAATCATACAAAAAATGGAATCATATCAAAATATTGAATCATACAAAAATATGGAATCATATCAAAATATTGAATCCTACAAAAACATAGAATCATACAAAAAAATGGAATCATATCAAAATATTGAATCACACAAAAATATGGAATCATATCAAAATATTGAATCCTACAAAAACATAGAATCATACAAAAAAATGGAATCATATCAAAATATTGAATCATACAAAAATATGGAATCATACGAAAATATGGAATCATATCAAAATATTGAATCATACAAAAATGTAGAATCATATGAAAACATGGAATCATATCAAAATATTGAATCATACAAAAATATGGAATCATATCAATATATTGAATCATACAATAATATGGAATCATATTATTATTATTAGTAGTAGTAGTATTATCATTATTACTTGCTAGGTTACAATCCTATTTGGAAAAGCAGGATGCTATAAACCCAGGGGCTCCAACAGGGAAAAAAGCCCAGTGAGGAAAGGAAACTTAAGGAAATATAAAATATTTCAAGAAGATTAACATAAAATTAAATATCTCCTATCTAAACTATAAAAACTTTAACAAAACAAGAGGAAGAGAAATAAGATAGAATAGTGTGCCCAAGTGTACCCTCAAGCAAGAGAACTCCAACCCAAGAGAGTGTAAGACCATGGTAAAAAGGTTATGGCACTACCCAAGACTAGAGAACAATGGTTTAATTTTGGAGTGTCCTTCTCCTAGAAGAGCTGCTTACCATAGCTAAAGAGTCTCTTCTACCCTTACCAAGAGGAAAGTGGCCACTGAACAATTACAGTGCAGTAGTTAACCCCTTGAGAAAAGAATTGTTTGCTAATCTCAATGTTGTCAGGTGTATGAAGACAGTGGAGAATATGTAATAAAAAGGCCAGACTATTCAGTGTGTGTGTGTGTGTGTAGGCAAAGGGAAAATGAGCCGTAACCAGAGAGAAGGATCCAATGTAGTACTGTTTGGCCAGTCAAAAGGCCTCATAACTCTCTAGCGGTAGTATCTCACGGGTGGCTGGTGCCCAGGCCAACCTACTGAATCATATGGAATCATATGGAATTATATCAAAATATGGAATCATACACAAATATGGAATCATACACAAATATAGAATCATACAAAAATGTGGAATTATATCAAAATATGGAATCATACAAAAATATGGAATCATACAAAAATATAGAATTATATCTAAATATGGAATCATATCAAAATATGGAATCACACACAAATATGGAATCATACATAACCAAGGAAACAGACAACATCATGGAATCAGACAAAATTATAGAGTCATATCATAATGATTGCTTTATAACGTCATACCCCGAAAGATGCTGTAAGTGATGAAGCCAAATGACCATCCTCTACATGAACGAGGGACTCCCGAGGCCGAGGCCCTCGTTAACTATCCCTTCGGCGCAGGTACTTCGTCAGTAGACGTCAAAAGACACCCTCCATCTCGTAAATAGAATTTGCCACGGCCCCAACTCTTGCACGACTGTCATTAGCGTTCACAAATCGTCCGTCGTGTCTTTCTGAGAGAGAGAGAGAGAGAGAGAGAGAGAGAGAGAGAGAGAGAGAGAGAGAGAGAGAGAGAGAGCGCTCTTTCCATCATGACCACCTGTTGAAAGTGTCTCCGGTGATCACCTTGCCCACCTCAGAAGCGTGTACAAGACGTGACCCTTTAGGGCAAAGGCATGGACGTGTCCCTAACCCTTCCGACTCTCTCTCTCTCTCTCTCTCTCTCTCTCTCTCTCTCTCTCTCTCTCTCTCTCTCTCTCTCTTCTGCGTCGTGGGATCCTTAACATTCTCATGTTTAATGCCTTTTTCTGAACCTATCTTGGCTATTCTAATTATCATTAGGACGCGACTTTTAAATTAAAGTGTGTGTGTGTGTCCACGTGTTTGTATTTGTTTTAGTATGCATCAATAATATGCGCATGCGCGGGCGGGCGCTAATGTCTGAATAATTAAATGCGCAGTTACTATAGAATGAATTGCTCAAATATGGAGCAGGTTATTAACGTAATAAGTTGAGAGAGAGAGAGAGAGAGAGAGAGAGAGAGAGAGAGAGAGAGAGAAAGAGAGAGAGAGAGAGAGGGATCAATGATGGATAAATCTTCGGAATATGAAAAATAAACTCAGCGAGTTTTACACTCAGATACTTCCAAATCTCAAAATCTAATACAGAAAAAGATAAGAATATATCATCCATTTACTGTATATTAACTGTCTGGAAATATGACAAATTTTAATGATAAATACAGAGGGCATATATGATATGTAGTTCTTTTATATATGTATATATATATATATATATATATATATATATATATATATATATATATATATACATAAACATATATATATATATATATATATATGTATATATATATGAACATATATCACAAGCACACGTGATTTTAATTAATGTAAATATCACCCACGAATGGCATTTAATACCGAATTCTATCTTGGGAAAATATATCCACTTGGAATTCATTTTATGGTAACAGCTTCTGGCCGGGTGGGGATTCGAACCACCACCTGTTCGGCTTGAGACTATGCCTGCAGTGACCATGCCGACTGAGCTATCAAGAGAGACTCTCTTGATAGCTCAGTCGGCATGGTCACTGCAGGCATAGTCTCAAGCCGAACAGGTGGTCTATGCCTGCAGTGACCATGCCGACTGAGCTATCAAGAGAGACTCTCTTGATAGCTCAGTCGGCATGGTCACTGCAGGCATAGTCTCAAGCCGAACAGGTGGTGGTTCGAATCCCCACCCGGCCAGAAGCTGTTACCATAAAATGAATTCCAAGTGGATATATTTTCCCAAGATAGAATTCGGTATTAAATGCCATTCGTGGGTGATATTTATATATATATATATATATATATATATATATATATATATATATATATATATATATATATATATATATATACCTCTATCATCATCATCCTCGTCAGCCATTACTAGTCCACTCCAGAACACACAAATATACAGTATATATATATATATATATATATATATATATATATATATATATATATATATATATATATATATATATATATGTATGTGTATATATATGTATATATATATTTATATATATATATATATATATATATATATATATATATATATATATATATATATTATATATACACCTGTACAAGTATATGTATATATATGCTGTATATGTACATATATAATATATACATGTATATGTATATATGTATACTGTATCTATATATATATATATATATATATATATATATATATATATACATATATGTATACATCTGTATATATAATAGTGCCAACAACAGACTTGATAACCATATTTTTATTTATTTTGTACAGTTGTAATGTTAACAAAGGAAAAAGAAAAAATTGTAAAATACCTTGGGCATTGTATTACGCTATATCTTTTCTTTTCCTAAAGAATCGTAAAATAAGAGTATTACCACACCCACAAAGCTCTCTCTCTCTCTCTCTCTCTCTCTCTCTGTCTGTCTTTGAGGATATGTGGCTTACATAAGTCCAAAATAAAACAGGCAAAAAAATAAAAGTAGAACTAAAATTGGTAAAATTTTTACGAGGCAGATTTTTAATGAAAATTCATTCTAATTTCATTCATGTTACCATCTATAATCTCTAATCTTCCCATAAGATATTATGGAACCTTCAAAATAACTGAAACGTTAATACTGCAAATTTGGGGCCAAACAATAAAATATCAGAGGTACAGATATGTCATCATTATGAAGAGCTGTGACAATAATAATATTCAGGAGTCATGCTGATCTCTATCATACACATCTATAAGTATTCCTCTAACTCCTTATTTTGAAGGCAACATATTCCGATATCATTATTGTGGATGGTTCAAAACTATTATTGTGGATGGTTCAAACTCATCATTGTGCAAGATTCAAAACCATTATTGTGGATGGTTAAAACCCATCATTGTGCATGGTTCAAAACCATTATTGTGGATGGTTTAAAACCATTATTGTGGGTTCAAAGCCATTCTTGTGGATGGTTCAAAACCATTATTGTGTATGGTTCAAAACCATTATTGTGTATGTTTCAAAACCATTGTTGTGGATGGTTCAAACCCATCAATGTGCACGGTTCAAAACCATTATTGTGGGTGGTTCAAAACCTTTATTGTAGATGCTTCAAAACCATATAGCTATGTGACCTGTAAGATAAACTGTGGATGAAAAACGCCATAACCAACCAAGGAATATATTTAAAATGAGCCAAATTAAAGATATTTTTGTAAATATATATCACGAGCAAAAAAAAAAATATTTTACAAATATAAATGCATTGTGTCGCTGATTTAACTAATAATCAAAATTATAAATTGAATTCTGAAGCAAATAAATAAATGATTTGATTAATATTTATGAAACACATATTCAAATGTATTTTGATATATAGATAAAAGTTTAAATTCATTTTGTTTTATTGGTTTGATAAAATTCTATTATATTCCATTAATAGTAAATGCATCAAAGAGTTTTAACAATAAGCATATGGAGATCGCAAAAAATGACATTGTAGAAAAAAAGTTGTATTTATGATACGGGATATTAATATTGATGCTGTATTATTCATCACTGCTCGCTCTCTCTCTCTCTCTCTCTCTCTCTCTCTCTCTCTCTCTCTCTCTCTCTCTCTCTCTCTCTCTCTCTCTCTCTCTCTCCATCGAGTTAAATTTTAACACGAACACACACAAATATATATATATATATATATATATATATATATATATATATATATATATATATATATATATATATATATATATATATATATATATATATATATATATATATCATGGACCTACTGACCAATATAAGCAAAAAAAATATTGTTGATATATACATAATCAACATGTCATCTCCAATACTCACATCCAGTTCGTTTGGGAAAAGTCACCTAATATTCAACTATTCATACGCTCATAAATACACGAGTCTTCCCAAACAGTGTAAACACAGACCTTGGAAATTCCTTCGAAGAAAAACATCTATTCTTCCGCACACAGTAAAAATACAGATTACATCAGGTGTAAACAAAATACCACCCAATACTCGACTTTGCAAATGCTTAAGCAGACTTTAGTGATGCTTTACAAACTTTCGCGCAAGCCTTATCAGCAGGGTCTTGCTAAGCCGGCTCTGGCCTCATAACTTCGACACAAATGTTCAATGTCTGGAACATTTCCTTTTTTTTTTCTTATTTTAGTTTCTATAATAATTTTGAGTTTTCATAAAAAAAAAATCCTTTTTCTTAGTTTCTATAATTTACATATATAATATTCAGTTGATTTAAGAACAAACCTCTCAGAAGGATATTGGGAGTTAAATGGCAGGACAAGACTAGAAATGATACTATAAGAGAGATTAATCGAGTGCCATATGTGGATGAGATCATGATGAGGGGTAAATGGAGATGGTTTGAGCATACTCTTCGCACTCCCCAAGAGAGATTAGTTCAACAAATATTCAGGATGAGATGAATGCATTAATATTTATTTCAACGGTGTTGCTGTTCATAAAATATTTTATTTTAATTATTTATTACTTCTCTTGTAGTTTATTTATTTCCTTATTTCCTTTCCTCACTGGCCATTTTACCCTGTTGGAGCCCTTCAGCTTACAGCATTCTGCTTTTCCAACTACGGTTGTAGTTTAGCTAATAATAATAATAATAATAATAATAATAATAATAATAATAATAATAATACTGCTCTTACTATTAATAATAATAATAATAATAATAATAATAATACTGTCCTTACTAATAATAATAATAATAATAATAATGATAATAATAATAATAATCTGCCCCATCACAATCTTCACCATCATTCTGTCGTAGGGTTATGCTATGTATTTCAATCCTGTCTATTTAAAGGTTTAAATGTCACTCATGAATATCAGAGGCAAGAATCAGTGACAATGCCCTAGTAAGACAACGCCCTAGAGACTGACCCTATATAAATATGATCAACGCCCAAGCACCTCTCCACCCAAGCACCTCTACACCCAAGCTAGGACCAGGGATGCCCAGGCAATAACTGCTGATGACTCAGCAGGTAGACCTGTAGGCTCCCCCAAACACCCTATTCTTAGCTCTCAAGGATGGTGAAGTTGTTGACACTACAAAAAAGCCCCTTGCAGAAGCTTGAGTTGAGGCTGAACTAGCTAGCAGGCTAAACCCACTCTATTCGCACGCCTTCTCGATCAATCTTGTCCCAGCTAAAAGTTGAAGGATGCATGATACAGCAGATACTATCTAGCTTGAGCGAGGCTCGAACCCAGTCCAGCAGTTCGCAGATAAAAGTGCAAAAAAATATCTCTTACAAAAGCCCAACCGGCATAACTGTACCGTCTGATAAAAGACCTTCAATACAGTTTGAAATCTTTCAGATATACTTTAACAAAACGAACATCAACATCCAACTTAACACCAGTCGACTACCCGAAGGAAAACCCAACGTATTCTCGTGACCCTGAGTCTAATAGGTTGTGGTGGTCGATGCAGTAACGTCCTTGACTGGTTGGTGAATGCCAGACTGGAGTACGAGTACCGCTCAAACTCGTTAGTTTCCTTAGTCGCTGCAACCTCACCATCCTTGTGAGCTAAGGATGGGGCGTTTGGGGGAGCCTATAGGTGTATCTGCTGAGTCATCAACAGCCATTGCCTTGCCCTCCTTGGTCCTAGCTTGGGTGGAGATTCGGCTTGGGCTCTAAGCATATATATGGTCAGTCTCTATAGCATTGCCCTGACTGATAGGGCAATGTCACTGCCCCTTGCCTCTGCCATTCATGAGCGGCCTTTAAACCTTTAAAGGTTTATTCAAAAGCAACCACATTAACCCCAGTTCATCAAAGTATTATTCTCGTCGAAATCACCACAAGGCGATTCTCTTCTTCAGTTTCGCAATATGTTGCATTTATGGAGGTTGAATATCAGAAGGCCCTGAATAGATTGCCTGGAGGTCCGAAGGTCCTTTTTAGTGATTGAATAGTTGATATGTTTATTTGTCGTCACGGTTGAATCCAATGTTTGATTCAAATGCATGGAATATGGATGGCGCAACAGTACAGGTCATCTTTATTGGTTGGTTGATTTATTGGATAGGCTATTCTGGCGGTGAGCTTGAAATATCTATTCGTTCGAGCGTTATACTGACAGAAAAAAATAAAGGTGGTGTTGAATAATTGACTGGTGCATTACATATAGGTCATAATATAATTAGATGTTCGCGTTACAATCATTTCGAATAAATCTAATTATAATTTGACGTTACAGTCATTTCGAATAAATATAATTAGATGCTCGCGTTACAGTCATTTCGAATAAATGTAATTATAATTTCGCGTTACAGTCATTTCGAATGAATATAATTATAATTTCGCGTTACAGTCATTTCGAATAAATATAATTAGATGTTCGAGTTACAGTCATTTCGAATAAATATAATTAGATGTTTGCGTTACAGTCATTTTGAATAAATATAATTATAATTTCGCGTTACAGTCATTTCGAATAAATCTAATTATAATTTCGCGTTACAGTCATTTCGAATAAATATAATTATAATTTCGCGTTACAGTCATTTCGAATAAATATAATTATAATTTCGCGTTACAGTCATTTCGAATAAATATAATTATAATTTCGCGTTACAGTCATTTCGAATAAATATAATTATAATTTCGCGTTACAGTCATTTCGAATAAATATAATTATAATTTTGCGTTACAGTCCTTTCTAATAAATATAATTATAATTTCGCGTTACAGTCATTTCGAATAAATATAATTATAATTTTGCGTTACAGTCATTTCGAATAAATATAATTATAATTTCGCGTTACAGTCATTTCGAATAAATATAATTATAAGTTCGCGTTACAGTCATTTCGAATAAATATAATTATAATTTTGCGTTACAGTCCTTTCTAATAAATATAATTAGATGTTCGCGTTACAGTCATTTCGAATAAATATAATTAGATGTTCGCGTTACAGTCATTTCGAATAAATATAATTAGATGTTCGTGTTACAGTCATTTTGAATGAATATAATTATATTTTCGCGTTGCAATAATTTCGAATAAATACAATTATAATTTCGCGTTACAGTCATTTCCAGTAAATATAATTTCGCGTTACAGCCATTTCGAATAAATATAATTATAATTTCGCGTTACAGTAATTTCGAATAAATATAATTATAATTTCGAGTTACAGTCATTTCGAAAAAATATAATTAAATTTTTTTATTACAGTCATTTCGAATATATATAACTATATTTTCTCATTACAGTAATTTCGTATAAATATAATTATATTTTCGCGTTACAGTGATTTCGAATAAGTATAATTAAATTTTCGTACAGCCGTCATTTTGAATAAATATAATTATATTTCCGCTTTACTGTCACTTCGAATATATATAATTAAATTTTCGTGTTAAACTTATTTCAAATAAATATCATTAAATTTTTGTATTACAGCCATTTCGATTGAATACAATTATATTTTTGCGTTACAGTCATTTCGAACAGATATAATCATATTTTTGCGTTACAGTCATTTCGAACAGATATAATCATATTTTTGCGTTACAGTCATTTCGAACAGATATAATCATATTTTTGCGTTACAGCCATTTTGAATAAATGTAATTATATTTTCGCGTTACGTTCATTTATAATATATATAACTATGTTTTCACGATACAGTCATTTTGAATGAATACAATTATATTTTTGCGTTACAGCCATTTTGAATAAATTTGATAATATTTTTCTGTTAGAGCCATTTCAAATGAATATAATTATATTTTAGAATTACAACCATTTCGAATAGATATAATTATATTTCTGCATTACAGTCATTTATAATAAATATAATTATATGTTTGCATTACAGTCTTTTCGAATAAATATAATCATATTTTCGCGTTACAGACAATTCGAATAAATATCTGTTTATAAAGGAGACTGAATAATTGATTCTTAGGATAGAAGAGACTCTTTAGCTATGGTAAGCAGCTCTTCTAGGAGGACACTCCAAAATCAAACCATTGTTCTCTAGTCTTAGATAGTGCCATGGCCTCTTTACCATGGTCTTCCAATGTCTTGGGTTAGAGATCTCTTGCTTGATGGTGCACTCGGGCACACTATTCTATCTTATTTCTCTTCCTCTAGTTTTTTAAAGTTTTATATTTTATATTTTATATGTGAAATATTTATTTAATGCTGTTACTCTTCTTAAAATATCTTTTTTTTCCGTGTTTCCTTTCCTCACTGGGCTATTTTTCTGTTGGAGATACTGGGCTTATAGCATCTTGCTTTTCTAACTAGGGTTGTATCTTAGCAAGTAATAATAATAATAATAATAATAATAATAATAATAATAATAATAATAATAATATACTGGCGTAGCGATGAAAAAAAAAATCTCACTCGGCTAACTGACTGCATAAGGAGTTACAAGATCAAAAGGTCGCTAGGAAACATAAAAGCGAAAGCATACCGATGATGACTCACGCTGGCCAGAAAGGATTAATCGTAATCACCACCGGGGAAAAGAGATGCTTATTGTATCAGACGTGTCTCTGACGCTCTTTGAAGCGCCGGTGAGAAGAGCTCACGACGAGTTCACCGTCACCGCCATGTTGCGTAATAGAATCCGGCTGGCTTTACTGCCCGGCTATACTTTACTCTTTTTATTTTTTTCATATACTCGTATATAAAGTCACTACAGCTAGAGAGCTATTCATTCCCCCTCCCCACACCCCACCTTTGTTTTTATTATTGAAAGAGGATTATTGGAATTGATTGTTGACAGATATACACATATGTTGTTCGGATGGCAAAGGTTAAGTTATTATTAGGATTATTCGTTAATTGGTATCTT
>NC_090736.1:132204647-132214647 GCF_036898095.1 Palaemon carinicauda
TGTGAAGCTAAATAAAGTGTTAAACAGACAAAATGCGAAGTTAAATGAAGTGTTAAAAAGGAAAAATAGGAAGCTAAATAAAGTGTTAAACAGACAAAATGCGAAGCTAAATGAAGTATTTAAAAGGAAAAATACAAAGCTAAATAAAGTGTTAAACAGGCAAAATGCGAAGCTAAATGAAGTGTTACAAAGGAAAAATACAAAGGTAAATAAAGTGTTAAACAGACAAAATGGGAAGCGAAATGAAGTGTTAAAAAGAAAAATACGAAGCTAAATAAAGTGTTAAACAGGCAAAATGCGAAGCTAAATGAAGTGTTAAAAAGGAAAAATACAAAGGTAAATAAAGTGTTAAACAGACAAAATGGGAAGTAAAATGAAGCGTTAAAAAGGAAAAATACGATGGTAAATAAAGTGTTAAACGGGCAAAATGCAAAGCAAAACGAAGTGTTAAAAAGAAATATACGAAGCTAAATAAAGTGTTAAACAGGTAAAATGCAAAGCTAAATGAAGTGTTAAAAAGGAAAAATACGAAGCTAAATAGAGTTAAACAGGCAGAATACAAAGGTAAATAAAGTATTAAACAGGCAAAATGCGAAGCTAAATGAAGTGTTAAAAAGGAAAAATACAGAGGTAAATAAAGTGTTAAACAGACAAAATGGGAAGCGAAATGAAGTGTTAATATGAAAAATACGAAGCTAAATAAATTGTTAAACAGGCAAAATGCAAAGCTAAATGAAGTGTTAAAAAGGAAAAATAGGAAGCTAAATAAAGTGTTAAACAGACAAAATGCGAAGCTAAATGAAGCGTTAAAAAGGAAAAATACGATGGTAAATAAAGTATTAAACGGGCAAAATGCAAAGCAAAATGAAGTGTTAAAAAGAAAAATACGAAGCTAAATAAAGTGTTAAACAGGCAAAATACAAAGCTAAATGAAGTGTTAAAAAAGAAAAATAGAAAGGTAAATAAAGTATTAAAGGGGCAAAATGCGAAGCTAAATGAAGTGTTAAAAAGGAAAAATACAAAGCTAAATAAAGTATTAAACAGGCAAAATGCGAAGGTAAATGAAGTGTTACAAAGGAAAAATACAAAGGTAAATAGAGTTAAACAGGCAGAATACAAAGGTAAATAAAGTATTAAACAGGCAAAATGCGAAGCTAAATGAAGCGTTTAAAAGGAAAAATACAAAGCTAATTAGAGTTAAACAGGCAGAATACAAAGGTAAATAAAGTATTAAACAGGCAAAATGCGAAGCTAAATGAAGCGTTTAAAAGGAAAAATACAAAGCTAAATAAAGTGTTATACAAGCAAATTGAGAGACTAAATAAATTGTTAAACAGGAAAAATACGAAGCTAAATAAAGTATTAAACAGGCAAAATGCGAAGCTAAATGAAGTGTTAAAAACGAAAAATATGAAGCTAAATAACGTGTTAAACAGACAAAATGCAAAGCTAAATGAAGTGTTAAAAAGGAAAATACGAAGCTAAATAAAGTGTTAAACAGACAAAATGCGAAGCTAAATGAAGTGTTAGAAAAGAAAAATACGAAACTAAAGAAATTGTTGAACAGACAAAATGCGAAGCTAAATGAAATGTTAAACAGGAAAAATACGAAGCTAAATAAAGTGTTAAACAGGCAAAATGCAAAGCTAAATGAAGTGTTAAAAAGGAAAAATACGAAGCTAAATAAAGTTTTAAACAGGCAAAATACGAAGCTAAATAAAGTGTTGAACAGACAAAATGCGACGCTAAATGAAATGTTAAACAGGAAAAATACGAAGCTAAATAAAGTGTTAAACAGTATAAAGTGAAGCTAGATGAAGTGAAAAGGAAAAATACGAAGCTAAATAAAGTGTTAAACAGGCAGAATTCAAAGGTAAATAAAGTGTTAAACACACAAAATGCGAAGCTATATGAATTGTTAAAAATTAAAAATGGGGAGCTAAATAAAGTGTTAAACAGACAAAATGCGGAGCTAAATGAAGCGTTAAAAAGGAAAAATACGAAGCTAAATAAAGTGTTAAACACGCACAATACAAAGGTAAATAAAATTTTAAACAGACTAAATGCGAAGCTAAATAAAATGTTAAACAGGAAAAATACGAAGCTATATAAAGTGTTTAAACAAGCAAAATACGAAGCTAAATGGTGTTAAATAGACAAAATAAAAAGCCTGGTTAAACAGGGAAAATTGAAGATACGTGAAGTTTGTTGAACAGGTAAAATACAAAGTTAAACAAAAAGTACTCATTAAGCAGTATAGGAAGCTAAATATAATGCTGAATACGCAAATACAAAGCTAAATTGAAAGTGTTTAATACACTAAATATGAAGCTGAATATAATGCTGAATACGAAAATATGAAGCTAAATAAAAAGTGTTTAATAAGCTAAATATGAAGCTAAATATAGTGCTGAATACGCAAATATAAAGCTAAATATGAAGTTAAAAATAAAGTGGTGAATGCATAAATCTAAAGATAAATAAAAAGTGTTTAATATGCAAAATATGAAGCAGAATAATAAAAAAAAGTGTTCAACGGGCAAAAACCCTAAGCTAGATATAGTAACAACAAAAATACCATTCTTGATAAAGTGCTCAATGCGCAAGATATAAAGCTAAATAAAGAGTCCAACGGGTAAAACACGAAGCTAAATAAAATCCCAAAATGCAAAATATGAAGCTAAATCCAATTTTATCCGTCATATTAAATCATAACAATATAAAAACTTTCTTTTGTAACTTTTAAAGAGCCCTTACCACCCGACTTTTGATTCACGTCACTTGAAGAAATTCACTGCGCTTGCTTTTGATGATTCATCAAATAGCCTCTGTACCATGGCCTTCCACTGTCTTGGGTTAGCGTTCTCTTGCTTGAGGGTACACTCGGGCACGCCGTTCTGTCTTGTTTCTCTTCTTGCTTTGTTAAAGGTTTTATAGTTTGTATAGGAAATAGTTATGTTAATGATGTTATTGTTCTTAAAATAGTTTATTTGAATTGTTAATTACTTCTCTTATTTCCTCTTTTCCTTTTCTCACTGGGCCATTTTCCCTGTTGGAGCCCCTGGGCTTATAGCATCATACTTTTCAAACTAGGGTTGTAGCTTAGCAAGTAATAATAATAATAATAATAATAATAATAATAATAATAATAATAATAATAATAATAATAATAATAATAATATCGAACAATGTTTGACTCCTAAATTAAAACATATATTTCGATCGGCAAAACATAAGTAAAAGAGAACTAAAGCAAATTTAAGAATGGAATGAATGCTTCCATGATTACTCCATTCTGATCAACTGTTTAAAGACTCTATCTCGTTACCGGGAAATTGTATCAATGCCTTAAATATTCATGAAATGAAGCTTCAACCGAATAACAACATCAAGATATTTCATGCAAGAATAAAACCCCGTTTCATAAGAGAAGAAGCGACAAAGCCTCGCTCTAGAAATCGGATTCGTCATGGTAAAACAACTAAGTGAAAAGATATGAATGGGGCGATGAATCACCGCTTCTTCACATTTAAAAAAAAAAAAAAAAAAAAAAAAAAAAAAAAAAAACATTCCTGTAAACAGTTTTGACCAGTGAGTCACGTTAGCTTTGTTGAAGTGATTGTTGACATGGACGTTAACTATGTAGCACGAGACGTATGAGACAAGTGACCTGGTAGGAGGGATGTAGCTTGTGATCCTAGTGACCTACTAAGTTGGATATCCAAATGACCTAGTAGGTTGGATAGAGCTTGGGATCCAAGTGACCCATTAAGTTGGATATCCAAGTGACCTACTAAGTTGGATAGAGCTCGTGATCTAAATGACCTAATAAGTTGGATGTCCGTGTGACCTACTAAGTTGGATAGAGCTCGTAATCTAAATGACCTAATAAGTTGGATACCCAAGTGACCTACTAAGTTGGATAGAGCTCGTAATCTAAATGACCTATTAACTTGGATATCCATGTGACCTACTAAGTTGGATATAGCTTGTGATATAAATGACCTAATAATTTGGATAGGATGTAGCTCGTGATCTGAGTGACCTAGAAATTTGGATGTAGCTCAAGTTCCAAGTGATATAGGATTTGGGATGTAGCTCAAGTTCCAAGTGACTTAGTAAGTCGGATGCAGCTTAAGTTCCAAGTGACTTAATAAGTCGGATGCAGCTCAAGTTCCAAGTGACTTTGTAAGTCGGATGCAGCTTAAGTTCCAAGTGACATGGTAAGTCGGATGTATCTAAAGTTCCAAGTGATCTAATGTGATGTATTATTATTATTATTATTATTATTATTATTAGCCAAGATACAACCCTAGTTGGAAAAGCAAGATGCTATAAGCCCAAGGGCTCCAATAGGGAAAAATAGCCCAGTGAGGAAATGAAATAAGGAAATAAATAAATGATGAGAATAAATTAAGAATAAATCATTCTAAAAACAGTAATAATGTCAAAACAGATATGTCCTATATAAACTATTAAAATCAAAAATAGATATGTCATATATAAACTATAAAAAGACTCATGTCAGCCTGGTCAACATAAAAACATTTGCTCCAACTTTGAACTTTTGAAGTTCTACTGATTCAACTACCCGATTAGGAAGATCATTCCACAACTTGGTAACAGCTGGAATAAAACTTCTGGAATACTGTGTAGTATTGAGCCTCATGATGGAGAAGGCCTGGCTATTAGAATTAACTGCCTGCCTAGTATTACGAACAGGATACAATTGTCCAGGGAGATCTGAATGTAAAGGATGGTCAGAGTTACGAAAAATCTTATGCAACATGCATAATCAACTAATTGAACGACTGTGCCAAAGATTAATATCTAGATCAGGAATAAGAAATTTAATAGATCGTAAGTTTCTGTCCAACAAATTAAGATGAGAATCAGCAGCTGAACACCAGACAGGAAAACAATACTCAAAACAAGGTAGAATGAAAGAATTAAAACACTTCTTCACAATAGATTGATCACCGAAAATCTTGTAAAACTTTCTCAATAAGCCTATTTTTTGTGCAATTGAAGAAGACACAGACCTAATGTGTTTCCCAAAAGTAAATTTGCTGTCAAGAATCACACCTAAAATTTTAAAAGAGTCATACAAATTTAAAAAAACATTATCAATACTGAGATCCAGATGTTGAGGAGCCACCGTCCTTGACCTACTTACAATCATACTTTGAGTTTTATTAGGATTCAACTTCATACCCCATAATTTGCACCATGCACTAATTTTAGCTAGATCTCTATTAAGGGATACACCCACCCCAGATCTACATTCAGGGGATGGAATTGATGCAAAGAGAGTAGCATCATCTGCATATGCAACAAGCTTGTTTTCTAGGCCAAACCACATGTCATGTGTATATAAATTAGTATGAAAAGTAATGGGCCAAGAACACTACCCTGTGGAACACCGGATATCATATTCCTATACTTACTATGGTGCCCATCAACAACAACTCTTTGAGATCTATTACTTGAAAAATCAATAATAATGCTAAGAAACGACCCACCCACTCCCAACTGTTTGAGTTTGAAAACAAGGGCCTCATGATTAACACGGTCAAAGGCAGCACTAAAATCAAAGCTAATCATACGAACTTCCTGACCACAATCAAGGGATTTCTGTACAGCATTCGAGATTGTAAGAAGGGCATCACATGCTCCAAGGCCTTTACGAAAACCAAATTGCAAACTAGGGAATAGATGATTACCTTCAGCAAACCTATTTGGATGTTTTACCAGAAGATGTTCAAAAACTTTAGATAATATGGGAGTTATGAAAATTGTGCGGTAATCAGTGGGACTTGAGCTACCACAATCACATTTACATAGAGGAGTAACATTACCAATTCTCCAACAAGTTCTAAAAGCTCCTCTTCTTGCTAACTTGCGCACAATAACAGATAACTTTGGAGCTAAGAAATCTGTTGTCTTATAAAAAGCAAAGGAAAAATTACATTTGGATCTACCCTCCATAAGCATCAAGGTCTATCAACAGAGCTTTAATCTCACGAGATCGAAAAGCTAAACTAGTTAGTTTAGCCTCAGGAAAACAGGAATGAGGAAGTTCAAGTTTTTCATTACTCTGTTTACTGTCAAAAAACATCAGCCAACAGGGTTGCCTTTTCCTTTGGACAGTGAGTGACTGAGCCATCTGGTTTAAGTAAAGGAAGAACTGTTGCATCTACACCAAATAGTGCAGATTTAAGGGTAGACCACCATTTATGTTCCTGAGTTGTACCAGAAAGGGTTTCTTTTATGGTTAAATTGAAGCTTTTAAGAATAAGTGTAACTCCTAATCACAGTGACCTAGTAAGTGATATGTAGCTTACAATCCAAGTGACCTGGTTCTGAGATCATTTCATCTCCACACTACATTATAAAGTATCCTTGAGGCCTGTCCACACGATGGAGCATGCCCGACGGGCAAACAGTGATACCAAGCCACAATAGTTAGTGAAAATGAGGGTTAATGACGTCAAAGCGGGAAAACCACAGACACGGACCTGGCAGCATACAGTGTTGCCAGATCCCTGCCTTTAGTTTTCCCGCTTCTGACGTCATCAACCCTCATTTTCACTAACACTTGTGGCCTGGTATCACTGTTTGCCCATCGGGCATGCTCGATCGCGTGGACAGGGCTTTAGAGAGATCAAAGGTATGTAAGAAGGTTTCGACCCACTTTGAGGGTTAAAGCAATCGAAGAGAAAGAGGCAATACTATTTTTTATCCAAAAGACCGATAAACCTCTTGGGCTATCGTTTCTACTTAGACTAGGAGTGATGTAACTAAGAGGATAACTCTAAGAATAAAAGATAAAATCTTCGATAATGAGGGAGAAACATAAATTTAGTCTTAATATAAGTTATAAATTAATATAAGAATGTGCGTTTGGAAGGGGGGGGGATAGAGAGGGAGCAAGAGAATTATATGGAGAGATAATGTGAAGGATGATATGGAGAGGAGAAGTTTGGTGGAAGACGATGCCTTTGATAGAAGGCATTTGGAGAGAGAGAGAGAGAGAGAGAGAGAGAGAGAGAGAGAGAGAGAGAGAGAGAGAGAGAGAGAGAGAGAGAATGTATGAGCGATATTCGTTTCAATGTTACTCTTCTTAAAATATTTTATTTTTCCTTTTTTCCTTTCCTCACTGAGCTATTTTCCCTGCTGGAGACCCCTGGGCTTATAGCATCCTGCTTTTCCAACAAGAGCTGTAGCTTAGAAAGTAATAATAATAATAATAATAATAATAATAATAATAATAATAATAATAATAATAATAATAATAATAATAATAATACAAGAATGTACGTCTGAGGGGATAATATCGAGAGGGAGGTAGAGAATCATATGGAGAGATAATGTGAAGGAGATATGGAGAGAAGAAATTTGGTGTAAGAGGATGTCTTTGATAGAAAGCATTGGAGAGAGAGAGAGAGAGAGAGAGAGAGAGAGAGAGAGAGAGAGAGAGAGAGAGAGAGAGAGAGAGAGAGAGAGAGAGAGAGAGTATGAGTAATTTTTATTCTAATGTTACTCTTCTTAAAATACGTTATTTTTCCTGTTTTCCTTTCCTCGAAGAGCATCCTGCTTTTCCAAATAGGGTTGTAGCTTAGAAAGTAATAATAATAATAATAATAATAATAATAATAATAATAATAATAATAATAATAATAATAATAATAATAATAATACTTTTACTTATATAAGAAGTTATAAAAAGTTCAGCATCGTAATAATCATTAATATTATCATCATCATCATCATCATCATCATCACAGCCACCTCTCGATCACACCATCACACATCAAATCCCCTGACTTAACTGATTGCTTCAGGAGTCTTTAAATTTGCCAAAGTTTTCCCGTAGGATGAACGACCATCAAAAAGATATAAAATTCCTACAGACCGGGGGGAGGGAGGGAGATAGGGAGAAGGAGGGAGATAGGGAGAGGGAGGGAGGTAGAGAGAACCCCTGTACCTCCCTTTTATTTAGTAACTTTCCTTAATTTCTTTAATCTGTATAAGAGCTTCCCTTCTGGTCTGAAGTACGTCACCCTCTTTCAGCAACTTTTGTCTCCTTTGAGCAAACTTTATTTGGGAATGGGAACTTGGGGGAGGGGGAACGAGGGGCCATGAGTGAGGAGTATGGGTGAGGGGTATAGGAGAATGTGAAGGGGAAAAGGAGTGATGAAGGAGAGAAATGTCGAGTGGGAAGAGCGGAAACAGAATGAGGAGGGATAGGAGATATGGAAAGTAGGGTTATAGGAAGGACAGTTTAAAAAATTGTGAGAAAATTAATATGGGAAGGAATGGAGAATGAAATGATAAACGAAAAATAAGGTAAGAGGGAATAGAAGGTGGTAAATGAGAAGAAAAGAGAAGGGAAGGAGAAGGAAGAGGGAGAGGAGAGAGGGAGAGTCAGGTTATAGTGAGGAAAACTAGAAAAATGAAAGGAAAATAAATACGGGAGATAGTGAAGAATGAAATGATAAACGAGGAATAAGGTGAGAGGGAATAGGAGGTGGAAAATGAGAAGAAAAGAGAAGGAAGAGGGATAGGAGAGAGAGATTCAGGTTATAGTGAGGAAAACTAGAAAAATGAGAGGAAAATAAATATGGGAGATAATGAAGAATGAAATGATAAACGAGGAATGAGGTGAGAGGGAACAGAAGGCGCTAAATGAGAAGAAAGGAGAGGGAAAGGAGAAGGAAGAGGGAGAGGAGAGAGGTAAAGTCAGGTTATAGTGAGGAAAACTAGAAAAATGAGAGGAAAATGAATATGGGAGATAATGAAGAATGATATATTAAACGATGAATAAGGTGAGAGGGAATAAAAGTTAGTAAATGAGAAGAAAGGAGAGGGGAAGGAGAAGGAAGAGGATTAGGAGAGAGGGAAAGTCAGGTTATAGTGAGGAAAACTAAAAAAATTAGAGGAAAATGAATATGGGAGATAATGAAGAATGAAATATTAAACGATGAATAAGGTGAGAGGGAATAAAATTTGGTAAATGAGAAGAAAGGAGAGGGGAAGGAGAAGGAAGAGGATTAGGAGAGAGGGAAAGTCATGTTATAGTGAGGAAAACTAGAAAAATGAGAGGAAAATAAATATGGGAGAGAATGAAGAATAAAATGATTAACGACGAATAAGGTGAGAGGGAATAAGGTGGTAAATGAGAAGAAGGGAGATGGGAAGGAGAAGGAAGAGTAATAGTAGAGATGTAAAGTGGGGTTGAAAATGAGGAAATCTGGTAAGAAAATAAAGTAATGAATATGAATTAATAAACGAGGAGGCATATGAGAGAGAAAGTGGGATTATAGAGAGGAAAGTTAGAAAAATAAAAGAAAAATTAATATGGGAGATAATGAAGAGTGAAATGTTAAACAAGGAATAAGGTGAGAGGGAATAGAAGGTGGTAGATGAGAACAGGGGAGAGGGGAAGAAGAAAGAAGAGGAATAGGAGAAAGGGAAAGTGGGGTTAAAAATTAGGAAGTTTGGTGAGAGAAGAGAAGAGGGAGGTAATGAAGAAGGATATGATAAATGAGAAATAAGAAAAGACTGACTATAAGGTGGAGTATGAGGAGACGGGAGATAGAAAGAGAGTAGACAGACGATGAGGAAGGAAAATAAAGGATTAATAAGAAACATATAGAAGAAGTATACGAAATGTAGCAACACTTATCAAGTAAGAAGACAAGAAGGTGGGGGGGGGGAGAATTCAGCCAGAAACACCCCTTCCCCCTCCCGGATCCTAATGTCTAATTTCCTTTATGACAAACTTGGCCTCTTGATCCACCCCCCCCCCTCTCTCTCTCTCTCTCTCTCTCTCTCTCTCTCTCTCTCTCTCTCTCTCTCTCTCTCTCTCTCTCTCTCTCTCTCTCTCTCCGGAAAACTAATCAAAGTCCCTTCCTCTTGACGCTAATTTCATTGTGCTTCTTGATTTAGACTGTATGTTGATCTATACCGTTACTCAAGACTGTAACCCCCTTCACAG
>NC_090736.1:132219647-132222060 GCF_036898095.1 Palaemon carinicauda
ACATCATGACAAAAAAATTGTGAATATTTTATAAACCCAATTTTAGACAAATGTCAGACTCGGGAATGGCCACATAAGGTTTCATTCGCATAATAGTATACGTATCACAAAACCATTCTATTGTATCGGCATTATTTTTTTTGTAAGGGATAATCAACTCCACGCAAATAATAGCCGTGACGGGGAAAGAAAAATCGCAGGGGTTCGCACACAAAGGAAAAGTTGCTATGGAAAAAAATGACTCCAAATATAATTTAATTTTAAGAAGTCAGAGGTATTATTGTTTTTTATATCAACACGGTTCTTTTGCTTATGGGGATTCGTGTATTATTATTATTATTATTATTATTATTATTATTATTATTATTATTATTATTATTATTATTATTATTATTAATTACTAAGCTACAACCCTAGTTGCAAAAGAAAGATGCTGTAAGACCAATGGCTCCAACAGGGAAAATAGCTCAGTAAGGAAAGGAAACAAGGAAAATTGAAATATTCTAAGAACAGTAACAACATTGGTACATTAGAAAAATATTTCCTACATAAACTGTAAAAAATAAATAAATAAATAAATAGAACTCTGACCCACGACAGTGGGAAGCCATGGTACAGAGCCTATGGCACTACCCAAGACTAGAGAACAATGCTTTGATTTAGGAGTTTTAATCCTGTATCCTGAGTAACCTATGTGAATATTATTGCCCATGATGATTTACTTAAAATTTTCCGCTAAAATTTTTGGGTACATTGTTCATACGATATCTAGATTCTTGAATACAGTATATGAATATTAACAACAACAACATATAATAATAATAATAATAATAATAATAATAAGAAGAAGAAGAAGAAGAAGAAGAAGAAGAAGAAGAAGGAGGTGGAGGAGGAAAACTTTATCCTCATTATTATTATTGTTATTGTTTTTATTACTATTATTATTATTATCATTATTATTATTATTATTATTATTATTATTATTAGTAGTAGTAGTAGTAGTAGTAGTAGTAGTAGTAGTAGTAGTAGTAGTAGTAGTAGTAGTAGTAGTAGTAATAAAACTTTTTTATTTCTATTGTGCTTTTCTTTTTTTCGGTGTAAAAGGAGATCATCATTTACAATCTTAAACCATAAAATAACACTGAAACTCTACGGGAACCACACTGCAATATTAACTACCATCTGCACACAAGCAGGATTATTATTATTATTATTATTATTATTATTATTATTATTATTATTATTATTATTATTGTTGTTGTTGTTGCTAAGCTACAACCCTAGTTGGAAAAGCAGGATGCTAAAAGCCCGGGGGATCCAACAGGAAAATAGCCCAGTGAGGAAAGGAAACGAGGAAAAATGTAATATTTTAATAACAGTAACAACATAAGAATAAATATCTCCTTAATAAACTGTTTAAAACTTTATCAAAAAAGAGGAAGATATATAAGATAGAGCAGATTGCCCGAGTGTACCCTCAAAAAAGAGGACTCTAACTCAAGACAGTGAAAGACCATGGTATAGAGGACTATGGCACTACCCAAGACCAGAGAACAATGGTTTGATTTTGGAGTGTGCTTCTCATAGAAGAGCTGTTTAGCATAGCTAAAGAGTCTCTTCTATCCTCTAGAGTGAAGAGTTGTTTGGTAATCTCAGTGTTGCCAGGTGTATGAAGACAGAGGAGACTATGAAAAGAATAGGTCAGACTATTCGGTGTATTTGTATGCAAAGACAAAATGAGCCGTAACCAGAGAGAGAGAGAGAGAGAGAGAGAGAGAGAGAGAGAGAGAGAGAGAGAGAGAGAGAGAGAGAGAGATCCAATGTAGTTACTGATCTTGCCAGTCAAAGGGCACAATAACACTCCTAGCGGTAGTATCTCCAAGGGGTGGTCGGTGCCCTGCCCAACCTACTACCTAGAGAGGATTGCATATGAGTAAATGTGATATTAATATATAAATATGAATATAAAACCGTTTCAAAGCAGAAAAGTCGCACCAGGAAACGTTACTTTTCTCGATAGGAGAAAGGAGATGAATGATTTTTGCACTACTTCATATATAACAATTAGTAGTAAGGGAAAGAAAAAAGCTGATTGATATAAGTATATTGATCCCCTGGTGGGTTTACTGTACTGTTAAAAAAGAAAAAAAGAAAATCTACTCTGACATTCACCGTAAAAATATAGTGTATTTCAGTAAAATATTAGGCGACCGAAACTCCCCACTATTTTGTTATCTTTTTATTATTATTATTATTATTATTATTATTATTATTATTATTATTATTACTTAGCCAAGCTACAACCCTAGTTGGAAAAGCAAGATGCTATAAGCCCAAGGGCTCCAACAGGGAAAAATACCCAGTGAGGAAAGGAAATAAGGGAAATAGATAAATCATGAGAATAAATTTAACA
>NC_090736.1:132222560-132230060 GCF_036898095.1 Palaemon carinicauda
TATATAATATATATATATATATACCTCTATCATCATTATCCTCGTCAGCCATTACTAGTCCACTGCAGAACACACACACACACACACACATATATATATATATATATATATATATATATATATATATATATATATATATATATATATATATATATATATAAATATATATATATAATATATATATATATATATATATATATATATATATATATATATATATATATATATATACCCGTATATGTATATGTATATATATATATATATATATATATATATATATATATGTATATATATATATATATATATATATATATATATATATATATATATATATATATATATATATACCCGTACATGTATATGTATATATGCTGTATATATATACATAAATAATATATACATGTATATATATGTATATATATACATACATACATATATACATATCACACATATATGTATACATCTGCATATATAATAAAGTGCCAACAACAGACTTGATAACCATATTTTTATTTATTTTGTACAGTTGTAATGTTAACAAAGGAAGAAGAAAAAAAATGTAAAATACCTTGGGCATTGTATTACGCTATATCTTTTCTTTTCCTAAAGAATCGTAAAATAAGAGTATTACCACACCTACAAAGCTCTCTCTCTCTCTCTCTCTCTCTCTCTCTCTCTCTCTCTCTCTCTCTCTCTCTCTCTCTCTCTCTCTCTCTTTGAGGATATGTGGCTTACATAAGTCCAAACTAAAATAGGGCAAATAAATAAAAGTAGAATTAAAATTGGTAAAATTTTTACGAGGCAGAATTTTAATGAAAATTCATTCTAATTTCATTCATGTTACCATTCCTAATCTCTAATCTTCCCATAAGATATTATGGAACCTTCAAAATAACTAAAACGTTAATACTGCAAATATGGGGCCAATCAATAAAATATCAGAGGTACGGATATGTCATCATTATGAAGAGCAGTGACAATAATAATATTCAGGAGTCATGCTGATCTCTATCATACACACCCTATAAGTATTCCTCTAACTCCTTATTTTGAAGGCAACATATTCCAATATCATTATTGTGGATGGTTCAAAACTATTATTGTGGATGGTTCAAACTCATCATTGTGCACGATTCAAAACCATTATTGTGGATGGTTCAAACCCATTATTGTGGATGGTTAAAACCCATCATTGTGCATGGTTCAAAACCATTACTATGGATGGTTTTAAAACCATTATTGTGGGTTCAAAGCCATTCTTGTGGATGGTTTAAAACAATTATTGAGGATGGTTCAAAACCCTTATTATGTATGGTTCAAAACCATTGTTGTGGATGGTTCAAACCCATCAATGTGCACGGTTCAAAACCATTATTGTGGTTGGTTCAAAACCATTATTGTGGGTGGTTCAAAACCTTTATAGGTAGCTGGTTCAAAACCATATAGCGATGTGACCTGTAAGATAAACTGTGGATGAAAAACGCTAGAAACAACCAAGGAATATATTTAAGATGAGCCAAAATAAAGATATTTTTGTAAATATATATCACGAGCAAAGGAAAATATTTTACAAATATTAATGCATTGTGTCGCTGATTTAACTAATAATCAAAATTATAAATTAAATTCTGAAGCAAATAAATAAATGATTTGATTAATATTTATGAAACACATATTCAAATGTATTTTGATATATAGATAAAAGTTTAGATTCATTTTGTTTTATTGGTTTGATAAAATTCTATTATATTCCATTAATAGTAAATGCATCAAAGAGTTTTAACAATAAGCATATGGAGATCGCAAAAAATGACATTGTAGAAAAAAAGTTGTATTTATGATATGGGATATTAATATTGATGCTGTATTATTCATCACTGCTCTCTCTCTCTCTCTCTCTCTCTCTCTCTCTCTCTCTCTCTCTCTCTCTCTCTCTCTCTCTCTCTCCATCGAGTTAAATTTTAACACGAACACACACAAATATATATATATATATATATATATATATATATATATATATATATATATATATATATATATATATATATGTATATATATATATATATATATATATATATATATGTATATATATATATATATATATATATATATATATATATATATATCATGGCCCTACTGACCAATATAAGAAAAAAAATATTGTTGCTATACACATAATCAACATGTCATCTCCAATACTTACATCCAGTTCGTTTCGGAAAAGTCACCTAATATTCAAATATTCATACGCTCATAAATACACGAGTCTTCCCAAACAGTGTAAACACAGACCTTGGAAATTCCTTCGAAGAAAAACATCTATTCTTCCGCACACAGTAAAAATACAGATTACATCAGGTGTAAACAAAATACCACCCAATACTCGACTTTGCAAATGCTTAAGCAGACTTTAGTGATGCTTTACAAACTTTCGCGCAAGCCTTATCAGCAGGGCCTTGCTAAGCCGGCTCTGGCCTCATAACTTCGACACAAATGTTCAATGTCTGGAACATTTCCTTTTTTTTTCTTATTTTAGTTTCTATGATAACTTTGAGTTTATATTAAAAAAAAAAAAATTCAGTTTCTATAATTTACATATATAATATTCAGTTGATTTAAGAACAAACCTCTCAGAAGGATATTGGGAGTTAAATGGCAGGATAAGACTAGAAATGATACTATAAGAGAGATTAATCGAGTGCCATATGTGGATGAGATCATGATTAGGGGTAAATGGAGATGGTTTGAGCATACTCTTAGCACTCACCAAGAGAGATTAGTTCAACAAATATTCAGCTAAGCTCTGCAAGGCACTAGAAGAGTTGGAAGACCCAGGCCTACATGGCTGAGGACTATGAAGCACGAAGTAGGAGATAATGAATGGAGAAGTGTTGATTTAAAAGCTCGAGATAGAGAGGACTGGATAAATCTAACCGAGGCCCTTTGCGTCAATAGGCGTAGGATGAGATGAATGCATTAATATTTATTTTAATGGTGTTGCTGTTCATAAAATATTTTATTTCAATTATTTATTATTTCTCTTGTAGTTTATTTATTTCCTTATTTCCTTTCCTCACTAGTCATTTTTCCCTGTTGAAGCCCTTCAGCTTACAGTATTCTGCTTTTCCAACAACGGTTCTAGTTTAGCTAATAATAATAATAATAATAATAATAATAATCTGCCCCATCACAATCTTCACCATCATTCTGTCGTAGGGTTATGCTATGTATTTCAATCCTGTCTATTTAAAGGTTTAAATGTCACTCATGAATATCAGAGGCAAGAATCAGTGACAATGCCCTAGCAGGACAACGCCCTAGAGACTGACCCTATATAAATATGATCAACGGCCAAGCACCTCTCCACCCAAGCACCTCTACATCCAAGCTAGGACCAGGGATGCCCAGGCAATGACTGCTGATGACTCAGCAGGTAGACCTGTAGGCTCCCCCAAACACCCTATCCTTAGCTATCAAGGATGGTGAAGTTGTTGACACTACAAAAAAGCCCCTTGCAGAAGCTTGAGTTGAGGCTGAACTAGCTAGCAGGCTAAACCCACTCTATTCGCACGCCTTCTCGCTCAATCTTGTCCCAGCTAAAAGTTGAAGGTTGCATGATACAGCAGATACTATCTAGCTTGAGCGAGGCTCGAACCCGGTCCAGCAGTTCGCAGATAAAAGTGCAAAAAAATATCTCTTACAAAAGCCCAACCGGCATAACTGTACCGTCTGATAAAAGACCTTCAACACAGTTTGAAATCTTTCAGATATACTTTAAAAAAACGAACATCAATATCCAACTTAACACCAGTCGACTACCCGAAGGAAAACCCAACGTATTCTCATGACCCTTAGTCCAATAGGTTGTGGTGGTCGATGCAGTAACGTCCTTGACTGGTTTTTGAATGCCAGACTGGAGTACGAGTACCGCTCAAACTCGTTAGTTTCCTTAGTCGCTGCAACCTCACCATCCTTGTGAGCTAAGGATGGGGCGTTTGGGGGAGCCTATAGGTATCTGCTGAGTCATCAGCAGCCATTGCCTCGCCCTCCTTGGTCCTAGCTTGGGTGGAGATTCGGCTTGGGCTCTGATCATATATAAGGTCAGTCTCTATGGTTGATAGGGCAATGTCACTGTCCCTTGCCTCTGCCATTCATGAGCGGCCTTTAAACCTTTAAAGGTTTATTCAAAAGCAACCACATTAACCCCAGATCATCAAAGTATTATTCTCGTCGAAATCACCATAGGGCGATACCCTTTCTCAGTTTCGCAATATGTTGCATTTATGGAGGTTGAATATCAGAAGTCCCTGAATAGATTGCCTGGAGGTCCGAAGGCCCTTTTTAGTGATTGAATAGTTGATATGTTTATTTGTCGTCACGGTTGAATCCAATGTTTGATTCAAATGCATGGAATATGGGTGGCGCAACAGTACAGGTCATCTTTATTGGTTGGTTGATTTATTGGATAGGCTATTCTGGTGGTGAGCTTGAAATATCTATTCGTTTGAGCGTTATACTCGCAGTAAAAAATAAAGGTGGTGTTGAATAATTGACTGGCGCATTACATATAACTTATATTTCCGCGTTACAGTCATTTCGAATAAATATAATTAGATGTTCGCGTTACAGTCATTTCGAATAAATATAATTATAATTTCGCGTTACAGTCATTTCGAATAAATATAATTAGATGTTCGCGTTACAGTCATTTTGAATAAATATGATTATAATTTTGCTACAGTCATTTCGAATAAATATAATTAGATGTTCGCGTTACAGTCATTTCGAATAAATATAATTATAATTTTGCATTAAAGTCATTTCGAATAAATATAATTAGATGTTCGCGTTACAGTCATTTCGAATAAATCTAATTATAATTTCGCGTTACAGTCATTTCGAATAAATATAATTATAATTTCGCGTTACAGTCATTTCGATTAAATATAATTATAATTTTGCGTTACAGTCATTTCGAATAAATATAATTATAATTTTGCGTTACAGTCATTTCGAATAAATATAATTATAATTTCGCGTTAAAGTCATTTCGAATTAATATAATTATAATTTAGCGTTACAGTCATTTGAATAAATATAATTATAATTTAGCGTTAAAGTCATTTTGAATAAATATAATTATAATTTCGCGTTACAGTCATTTCGAATAAATATAATTATAATTTCGCGTTACAGTCATTTCGAATAAATATAATTATAATTTCGCGTTACAGTAATTTTGAATAAATATAATTATAATTTCACGTTACAGTCATTTCGAATAAATATAATTAGATGTTCGCGTTACAGTCATTTCGAATAAATATAATTATAATTTCGCGTTACAGTCATTTCGAATAAATACAATTAGATGTTCGCGTTACAGTCATTTCCAATAAATATAATTATAATTTCGCGTTACAGTCATTTTGAATAAATATAATTATAATTTCGCGTTACAGTAATTTTGAATAAATATAATTATAATTTCACGTTACAGTCATTTCGAATAAATATAATTATAATTTCGCATTACAGTAATTTCAAATAAATATAATTAGATGTTCGCGTTACAGTCATTTCGAATAAATATAATTATAATTTCGCGGTACAGTCATTTTGAATAAATATAATTATAGTTTCGCGTTACAGTCATTTCCAATAAATATAATTATAATTTCGCGTTACAGTAATTTTGAATAAATATAATTATAATTTCACGTTACAGTCATTTCGAATAAATATAATTATAATTTCGCATTACAGTCATTTCGTATAAATATAATTAGATATTCGCGTTACAGTCATTTCGAATAAATATAATTATAATTTAGCGTTACAGTCATTTTGAATAAATATAATTAGATGTTCGCGTTACAGTCATTTCGAATAAATATAATTATAATTTAGCGTTACAGTCATTTTGAATAAATATAATTATAATTTCGCATTACAGTCATTTCGAATAAATATATTTATAATTACGCGTTACAGTCATTTCGAATAAATATAATTATAAATTCGCGTTACAGTCATTTCGAATAAATATAATTAAAATTTCGCATTACAGTCATTTCGAATAAATATAATTATAATTTCGCGTTACAGTCATTTCGATTAAATATAATTATAATTTCGCGTTACAGTCATTTCGATTAAATATAATTATAATTTCGCGTTACAGTCATTTCGAATAAATATAATTATAATTTCGCGTTACAGTCATTTCGATTAAATATAATTATAATTTCGCGTTACAGTCATTTCGAATAAATATAATTATAATTTCGCGTTACAGTCATTTCGAATAAATATAATTATAAATTCGCATTACAGTCATTTTGAATAAATATAATTAGATGTTCGCGTTACAGTCATTTCGAATAAATATAATTATAATTTAGCGTTACAGTCATTTTGAATAAATATAATTATAATTTCGCATTACAGTCATTTCGAATAAATATATTTATAATTACGCGTTACAGTCATTTCGAATAAATATAATTATAATTTCGCGTTACAGTCATTTCGAATAAATATAATTATAATTTCGCATTACAGTCATTTCAAATAGATATAATTAGATGTTCGTGTTACAGTCATTTCGAATAAATAAAACTATAATTTCGCATTACAGTCATTTCGAATAAATATAATTATAATTTCGCGTTAAAGTCATTTCGAATAAATATAATTATGATTTGGCGTTACAGTCATTTTGAATAAATATAATTATAGTTTCCCGTTACAGTCATTTCGAATAAATATAATTATAATTTCGCATTACAGTAATTTCAAATAAATATAATTAGATGTTCGCGTTACAGTCATTTCGAATAAATATAATTATAATTTCGCGTTACAGTCATTTTGAATAAATATAATTATAGTTTCGCGTTACAGTCATTTCCAATAAATATAATTATAATTTCGCGTTACAGTTATTTTGAATAAATATAATTATAATTTCGCGTTACAGTCATTTCCAATAAATATAATTATAATTTCGCGTTACAGTTATTTTGAATAAATATAATTATAATTTCGCGTTACAGTTATTTCGAATAAATATATTTATAATTTCACATTACAGTCATTTTGAATAAATATAATTATGATTTCGCGTTACAGTCATTTCGAATGAATATAATTATATTTTCGCGTTGCAATAATTTCGAATAAATATAATTATAATTTCGCGTTACAGTCATTTCCAGTATATATAATAATATTTTCGCGTTACAGTCATTTCAAATAAATATAATTATAATTTCGCGTTACAGCCATTTCGAATGAATATAATTATAATTTCGCGTTACAATAATTTCGAATAAATATGAATTATAATTTCGAATTACAGTCATTTCGCAAAAATATAATTACATTTTTGCATTACAATCATTTCGAATATATATAATTATATTTTCTCATTACAGTAATTTCGTATATATATAATTATGTTTTCGCGTTACAGTGATTTCGAATAGGTATAATAAA
>NC_090736.1:132240060-132250060 GCF_036898095.1 Palaemon carinicauda
TAATAATAATAATAATAATAATAATATCGAACACTGTTTGACTCCTAAATTAAAACATTTATTTCGATCGGCAAAACATAAGTAAAAGAGAACTAAAGCAAATTTAAGAATGGAATGAATGCTTCCATGATTACTCCATTCTGATCAACTGTTTAAAGACTCTATCTCGTTACCGGGAAATTGTATCAATGCCTTAAATATTCATGAAATGAAGCTTCAACCGAATAACAACATCATGATATTTCATGCAAGAATAAAACCCCGTTTCATAAGAGAAGAAGCGACAAAGCCTCGCTCTAGAAATCGGATTCGTCATGGTTAAACAACTAAGTGAAAAGATATGAATGGGGCTATGAATCACCGCTTCTTCACTTTAAAGAAAAAAAAAATCCTGTAAACAATATTGACCAGTGAGTCACGTTAGCCTTGTTGAAGTGATTGTTGACATGGACGTTAACTATGTAGCACGAGGCGTATGAGACAAGTGACCTGGTAGGAGGGATGTAGCTTGTGATCCTAGTGACCTACTAAGTTGGATATTCAAATGACCTAGTCAGTTGGATAAAGCTTGGGATCCAAGCTCCATCGTGTGGGCAGGGATTTAGAGAGATCAAAGGTATGTAAGAAGGTTTCGACCAACTTTGAGAGTTTAAGGTAATCGAAGAAAAAGAGGCTATACTATTTTTTATCCAAAAGACCGATAAACCTCTTAGGCTATCGTTTCTACTTAGACTAGGCGTGATATAACTAAGAGGATAACTCTAAGAATAAAAGATAAAATCTTCGATAATGAGGGAGAAACATAAATTTAGTCTTAATATAAGTTATAAATTAATACAAGAATGTGCGTTTGGAAGGGGGGAGGGAGAGAGAGAGAGAGAGGGAGCAAGAGAATTATATGGAGAGATAATGTGAAGGATGATATGGAGAGGAGAAGTTTGGTGGAAGACGATGCCTTTGATAGAAGGCCTTTGGAGAGAAAGATTAATAATAATAATAATGATAATAATAATAATAATAATAATAATAATAATACAGGAATGTACGTTTGAGGGGATAATATCGAGAGGGAGGTAGAGAATCACATGGAGAGATAATGTGAAGGAAGATATGGAGAGAAGAAATTTGGTGCAAGAGGATGTCTTGATAGAAGGCATTTAGAGAGAGAGAGAGAGAGAGAGAGAGAGAGAGAGAGAGAGAGAGAGAGAGAGCAATTTTTATTCTAATGTTACTCTTCTTAAAATGCGTTATTTTTCCTGTTTTCCTTTCCTCGATGAGCTACTTTCCTGTTGGAGCCCCTGAAGTTATAGCATCCTGCTTTTCCAAATAGGGTTGTAGCTTAGCAAGTAATAATAATAATAATAATAATAATAATAATAATAATAATAATAATAATAATAATGTATGACATACTTATATAAGAAGTTATAAAAAGTTCAGCATCGTAATAATCATTGATATTATCATCATCATCATCATCATCATCATCATCATCACAGCCACCTCTCGATCACACCATCACACATCAAATCCCCTGACTTAACTGATTGCTTCAGGAGTCTTTAAATTTGCGAAAGTTTTCCCGTAGGGTGAACGACCATCAAAAAGATATAAAATTCCTACAGACCGGAGGGAGGGAGGGGGATAGGGAGAAGGAGGGAGATAGGGAGAGGGAGGGAGGTAGAGAGAACCCCTGTACCTCCCTTTTATTTAGTAACTTTGCTTAATTTCTTTAATCTGTATAAGAGCTTCCCTTCTACCCTGAAGTGCGTCACCCTCTTTCAGCAACTTTTGTCTCCTTTGAGCAAACTTTATTTGGGAATGGGAACTTGGCGGAGGAGGAACGAGGGGCCACGAGTGAGGGGTATGGGTGAGGGGTATAGGAGAATGTGAAGGGGAAAAGGAGTGATGAAGGAGAGAAATGTCGAGTGGGAACAGCGGAAACAGAATGAGGAGGGATAGGAGATATGGAAAGTAGGGTTATTGGAAGGACGGTTTAAAAAAATGTGGGAAGGAATGGAGAATGAAATGATAAACGAAAAATAAGGTAAGAGGTAATAGAAGGTGGTAAATGAGAAAAAAAGAGAGGGGAAGGAGAAGGAAGAGGGAGAGGAGAGAGGGAGAGTCAGGTTATAGTGAGGAAAACTAGAAAAATGAAAGGAAAATAAATATGGGAGATAATGAAGAATGAAATGATGAATGAGGAAAAAGGAAAGAGGGAATAGAAGAGGTAAATGAAAATAAAGGAGAGGGGAAGGAGAAGGAAGAGGGATAGGAGAGAGGGAAAGTCAGGTTAGAGTGAGAAAAACTAGAAAAATGAGAGTAAAATGAATATGGGATATAATGAAGAATGAAATGATAAACGAGGAATAAGGTGAGAGTGAATAGAAGGTGGTAAATGAGAAAAAAAAGGAGAGAGGAAGGAAAAAGAAATGGGAAAGTCAAGTTATAATGAGGAAAACTAGAAAAATGAGAGGAAAATAAATATGGGAGATAATGAAGAATGAAATGAGAAACAAGGAATAAGGTGAGAGGGAATAGAATGGGTAAATGAGAAGAAAGGAGAGGGGAAGGAGAAGGAAGAGGGAGAAGAGAGAGGGAAAGTCAGGTTACAGTGAGGAAAACTAGAAAAATGAGAGGAAAATTAATATGGGAGATAATGAAGAATGAAATGATAAACGAGGAATAAGGGGAGAGGGAATAGAAGGTGGAAAATGAAAAGAAAGGAGAGGGGAAGGCGATGGAAGAGGGAGAGGAGAGAGGGAAAGTCATGTTAGAGTGAGGAAAACTAGAAAAATGAGAGGAAAATAAATATGGGAGATAATGAAGAATAAAATGATAAACGACGAATAAGATAAGAGGGAATAAAAGGTGGAAAATGAGAATAAACAATAGGGGAAGGAGAAGGAAGAGGGATAGGAAAAAAGGAAAGTCAGGTTATAGTGGGAAAAACTAGAAAAATGAGAGGAAAATAAATATGGGAGATAATGAAGAATGAAATGATGAACGAGGAATAAGGTAAGAGGGAATGAAAGGTGGTAAACGAGAAGAAAGAAGAGGGGAAGGAGAAGGAAGAGCGATAGGAGAGAGGGAAATTCAGGTTATAGTGAGGAAAACTAGAAAACTGAGAGGAAAATAAATATGGGAGATAATGAAGAATGAAATGATTAACGAGGAATAAGGTGAGAGGGAACAGGTCGTATTTGAGAAGAAAGGAGAGAGGAAGGAGAAGGAAGAGGGAAATGAGAGAGGGAAAGTCAGGTTACAGTGAGGAAAACTAGAAAAATGAGAGGAAAATTAATATGGGAGATAATGAAGAATGAAATGTCAAACAAGGAATAAGGTGAGAGGGAATAGAAAGTCGTAGAAGGGAATAGGGGAGAGGCGAAGAAGAAAGAAGAGGAATAGGAGAGAGGGAAAGTGTGGTTAAAAATGAAGAAGTTTGGTGAGAAAAGAGAATGTGGGAGATAATGAAGAAGGTGTACCAACCGTGTGTCACACAATTGTACATAATTATTTTGTATATATCATGCTTGTATCTGCGCTCTTCCCTCGCACTAAAAAGAACCTGAATGATTATGTCTCCGGTTTTGCTCTGTAATATTGTCTGTCTCTGGAACATGTTATGTCCTGTTGCCTTGAGGTTTTGTATATAAAGGAGAGTGTTCCTTAATAAACAACTCAGTCGATTGCATCCTGCTTTTGAGTTCACAACCCTCTCTCGGCACCGTCACATTGGTGACCCTGTAAGTCGACTCGCTCCCACCGCCTTCCACCCCCACCCCCTCGCCCCTTCATCGTTGGTACTATGACGGACTCTACGGCAGTTGGTGCTGCGTCCGCTCCATTCAAACTTTCATCGTTTGCCAGCGGAGAGGCGTTTGCTTGGTTTCAGCGCACAGAAGTCCAGTTTCATATCAGGGGCGTGACTCGCTCAACCACCAAAGCGGATTATGTTCTCGCGGCGATACCCGAGGACACCTTCCCAGAAATATCCGACTGGCTTTGTGAACAAGGAGATACCCCAATAGCGTATGCGCCCTCAAAACATACCTTCTGCAGCAGTACTCGCCGTCGCCAGCCGCCCGTATAGCAAAGCTTTTTCAGCTCTCGCAACAACCGTTGGGGGACCAAAGGGCTTCGCTTTCCCTCAGGGAAATGACCAGTATCGCTCGCCTTCAACCTGCCACAGACGGCTGTCCTCGTGAGGTGAACCTACTTCGTGCCCTTTGGATACGCCGTTTACCAGAACCTGTACGAGCTGCCATACCCGATGTCGATAGTTTACCCATAAAGGACTTGATGACCAAAGCCGACGCCCTTATGGACAGCCACTTCAAGATCTCCATCAACGCCTTCACCCCTGACGACTAGGATGCCTATTCAACGTCAACCGAAGCTGACATGAATGCCGTAGGACATACACGCCTACCCCGTGACGTGCCGAAGCGGCGACAAAGCCGCCCACCACCCACCAATCGCTCGCGCCCCAACGAACGACTTCTACAGCCACTTACTACCTCCCATCCGCCGCAGTTTTGCTACTACCACTTCAGATTCGGGGCAACCGCGAAGAAATGTGCCAAAGATTGTCAGTGGCCAAAAAACGTGTAAGTAGGCCATCGCTTGTGGCGGTGGCTTCCCATGTTTCTAATCTTTTCTTTTTACAGTATGCAGGAACGGGTGTGCGATTTTTGGTAGACACGGGTGCTTGTCGTTCTCTTTTGCCAAGGAAACTCTTCAAGGCACGACGTAGTCTGTCTACATCTGCCGACGTCCACTTGGTAGCGGCCAACGGATCTGCGATACCCACCTACGGTTACGAGAACCTCACATTATCGTTCGGAAACGGTAAATTCAATTGGAAGTTTCTCGTTGCTGACGTCACAATGCCAATCCTCGGTGCGGATTTCCTCTCTCATTTCCACCTTCTGGTCGATGTCGCCCACCGACGATTGGTCAACGCAGACTCGTACTTGTCGACACCTCTTCAACCCGCCCCCTCTAACCTCGCTCTCCACATCAGCGCACCCACGGATGCCTACGCCCACCTCCTCACGTCGTACCCGGAAGTTTTCCGTCCAGAACTTCGCCAAACGCCCACGGTTCCTGCCAAGCACGGTATTTATCACCATATCAAGACGACGGGACCCCCAGTCTTTGCAAAATTCAGACGTCTGGCACCGGAACGATTGGCAGCCGCCAAACACACGTTCACCGAAATGGAGGAAATGGGCCTTTACCAAAAGGCCTCCAGCCCATGGTCGTCACCCTTACACATCGTTCTGAAGAAAGACGGCTCCCTCCGTCCGTGCGGGGATTACAGGCGCCTGAACATGCAAACAGAACCGGATCACTACCCCCTCCCAAACATTGCCGACATGACCTCCTACCTGCACAAGGCGAAGGTTTTCTCTACGCTCGTCCTCCTGAAGGGGTATTATCAGGTGCCTATGAACCCAGAAGACATCCCCAAGACCGCCATCACCACTCCGTTTGATACATACACCTTCAATTACTCCTGTTTTAGCCTTCGTAATGCTGGGGCAACGTTTCAACGTCTCATGGATGGCATCTTAGGGGATCTCCCTTTCTGTGTATGTTATGTGGACGACATACTTGTGTTCTCCTCCTCAAAAGAGGAACACCTCCGTCACCTGCGCATAGTGATCGACCGCCTGCAACAAAACGGCCTTATAGTCCGGTACGACAAGTGTACCTTTGGCGCCAACGAAGTGTCGTTCTTAGGGGACCGTATCACTCCTGAAGGAGTCCATCCCCTCCCTGAGAAGGTAGCAGCCGTTCAGAACTTCCCCGCGCCCTCGACCGTCAAAGCTCTGCAGGAATTCTTGGGCATGATCAACTATTATCACCGTTTTCTGCCAGCCATTGCCGCCACTCTTGCTCCCCTCTACGCCTCCCTCAAGGGCAAGCCAAAGGACCTGAAGTGGGGTCCCCTTCAAGAAGCAGCCTTCTGCAATGCAAAGAAGGCCCTATCAACTGCTGCGGCTCTCACTTTTCCTATCCCACACGCCCCTCTCCTTCTCTCCACCGATGCCAGCGACGTCGCTATTGGTGCAGTACTCGAGCAGGTGGTCAAAGGCTCGCCCCGCCCATTGGCCTTCTTCAGCAGAAAACTGTCCAAGGCAGAATCGGGTTATTCTACCTTCCATCGAGAATTGCTGGCGGTGCACTTGGCTGTCCGCCCTTCGTCATTCGCACAGACCACATGCCTCTGGTGCACGCCTTCACTCGACAGTCTGATGCCTGGTCCGCCCGTCAATGCCGACATCTCTCCGCCGTGGCTGAATACAATTGCACCCTCCAATACGTCCCTGGGAAAATGAATCCCGTTGCCGATGCCCTGTCAAGAAACACGTTGGCTGCCGTTCAACTGGGATTGGATTACAACGCCCTGGCTGAAGCCCAACGACATGATCCAGAGTATCCAGCTTGTAGGACATCCTGCACGTCCCTCCGTTGGGAAGACTTTCCCCTCGAAGACTCCAACACCACCCTCCTCTGTGACGTCAGTACTGGTAGACCGCGACCTTGGATTCCTGCTCCCATGCGCCGACAGGTGTTTGATTTCATTCACGGCCTTTCACGTCCCTCGTGCCGTTCTACTGCACAGCTGCTGAAGGCAAAGTTCATTTGGCACGGCATTTCTAAGGATGCTAAGGATTGGGTCCGCGCCTGTACTTCTTGCCAAACTTCCAAAGTATATCGACACACGGATTCAGGAGTGGGCACCTTTCCTCAACCTCAGCGTCGTTTCGCACACATTCACGTCGACGTTGTAGGCCCCCTACCCACATCACAAGGACATCGTTACCTGTTTACCGTCATCGACCGCTCCACTCGTTGGCCTGAAGCCATTCCCATGGAAACTGCAACGTCCGCCTCATGTACGTCTGCCTTACTCTCTGGATGGATTTCAAGATTCGGTATCCCTGAGCATATTACTTCTGACAGGGGAACCACTTTCACCTCTCAATTGTGGACGTCATTAGCGAATCTCCTGGGCATCACCCTACATCAGACAACGGCCTACAACCCCGCTGCCAATGGAATGGTTGAACGTTTTCATCGCACCCTCAAAGCAGCTTTGATGTCCCGCTGCAAGGATTGCAACTGGTGAACTCAGCTTCCCTGGGTCCTCCAGGGACTAAGGACCACTCCTAAAGACGCCCTCGACGTCTCGGCAGCTGAAATGGTGTATGGCGACCCGTTGGTCGTCCCTGCCGAAATTTTTCCTTCTACAACCTCCTCCGACGATCTCCAGCGCATACGTCACGTCGTGGGAAAATTTACTCCGTGCCGCCAGACTTACAAGCCCCCAGCGAAGCATCACATACCAACGGACTTGCACTCTGCAACGCACGTCTTCCTGCGCAACGACACTAGCAAGCCACCACTAACGCCCCCTTACACGGGCCCTTTCCTTGTGATCCGACGCAGTCCGAAAGCATTCCTACTAAACATTCGGGGCAAAGAAGACTGGGTCTCCATTGATCGTCTAAAAACCTGCTTATCTTCTGCCAGATGACCCGCCTACAGTTCGCCTCTCTAGATCAGGGCGCCCTATTTAACATGTACAGTATGTCATTTTTAGGGGGGGAGCCATGTACCAACCGTGTGTCACACAATTGTACATAATTATTTTGTATATATTATGCTTGTATCTGCAGTCTTCCCTCGCACTAAAAAGAACCTGAATGATCATGTCTCCGGTTTTGCTCTGTAATATTGTGTCTCTCGAACATGTTATGTCCTGTTGCCTTGAGGTTTTGTATATAAAGGAGAGTGTTCCTTAATAAACAACTCAGTCGATTGCATCCTGCCTTTGAGTTCACAACCCTCTCTCGGCACCGTCACAAAGGCTATGATAAACGAGGAATAAAATGAGACTGACTATAATGTGGAGTATGAGGAGACGGGAGATAGACAGACGATGAGGAAGGAAAATAAAGGGTGAATAAGAAACATATAGAGGAAGTATACGAAATGTAGCAACACTTATCAAGGAAGAAGACAAGAAGGTGGGGGTGGGAGAATTCAGCCAGTAACGCCCCTCCCCCTTCCCTGATCCTAATGTCTAATTTCCTTTATGACAAACTTGGCCTCTTGATCCATCGCCCCCCCCCCTCTCTCTCTCTCTCTCTCTCTCTCTCTCTCTCTCTCTCTCTCTCTCTCTCTCTCTCTCTCTCTCTCTCTCTCTCTCTCTCTCCGGTAAACTAATCAAAGTCCCTTCCTCTTGACGCTAATTTCATTGTTTCTTGATTTAGACTGTATGTTGATCTATACCGTCACTCAAGACTGTAACCCCCTTTACAGTTAGACAGTCTATAGGCTTATTTGCAGACAGACCTAAGAAAGACTGAAGGCTCGTTTACAAATAGACAGAAATAATAAAGGATTATCAACACCCAGACATAAAAGAATACAGAAGGCCATTTGCAGCTACTAAAAATTACAGGCTCATTTACTGATAGACAGAAATAATAAAAGATTATTAACAGTCAGACATAAAAGAATAAAGAGGGCCATTTACAGCTACTATAGACTGCAGGTTCATTTACTGATAGACAGAAATAATAAAGGATTATTAACACCCAGACATAAAAGAATACAGAGCGCCATTTGCAGCTACTAAAGACTGCAGGTTCATTTACAGATAGACAGAAATAATAAAGGACTATTAACAGACAGACATAAATGAATACAGAGGGCCATTTGCAGCTACTAAAGACTGCAGGTTCATTTACAGATAGACAGAAATAATAAAGGATTATTAACAGCCAGACATAAAAGAATACAGAGCACCATTTACAGCTGCTAAAGACAGCAGGCTCATTTACAGATAGACAGAAATAATAAAGGATTATTAACAGCGGGACAAAAAAATACAGAGGGCCATTTGCAGCTACTAAAAACTGCAGGCTCATTTACTGATAGACATAAAAAATAAAGTACAGAGGGCCATTTACAGTTATTAAAGACTGCAGGCTCATTTACAGATAGATAGAAATAATAAAGGATTATTAACAGCCAGACATAGAAGAATACAGAGGGCAATTTACAGCTATTAAAGACTGCAGGCTCATTTACTGATAGACATAAAGAATAAAGGACTATTAACAGCCAGACATAAAAGAATACAGAGCGCCATTTACAGCTACTAAAGACTGCAGGTTCATTTACAGATAGAAAGAAAAGCATTAATTATTGTTGTCTCAAACACAGATAGACACGGCTGCTTGAATACTTGCAGGATATATACTAGCATAAAATTACGAATATTTTCATATGCCATTGAGATGAGAGTTTCTATCTCAACTTCCTTTCATAACGATTCCCTGTAACGAACTAAACAAATCCAGATTAGGTTGTTAGAGATAATAATGAAGGAAGTTTTATCATTATTTTGTTTTTATATTGTTTTTGTTATCTATGGCACGTGGCAGCAACTATCTTTTACAGAGCAATAACGTGAGATGAAAAGGCGCTTCACAAAGACATCTAAAAATCCAAATACAATTTCGTCTTTGGAAACGAGCTCTCTCCTATCTAAAACACAAAAATTAATATGTGTTCTTTTGATAGTCTTTTCTGGTAGCTGATTAGGTAAGGGTTCATACACTTGCATTCTGAATAAGGAATAAATCTTTTATTCTACTTTGAAGAAAAATAATGCCTTTTATTAGCTAGTAATAATAATAATAATAATAATAATAATAATAATAATAATAATAATAATAATAATAATAACAATTATGATAATAATAATAATAATAATAATAATAATAATAATAATAATAATAACAATAATAACGACTGATGAGAAATTAGCATAGCTATCAACACGTTACGAATGTAAAATTGTAAAGTATTTGTTGAAAATCCTTGGCATTATTGATATTCCTTCGCAATATATATTCACAAAAATAGGATTAGAAATGAAACTATAAGAGATTACTCGAGTGCCATATGCGGATGA
>NC_090736.1:132272560-132282560 GCF_036898095.1 Palaemon carinicauda
TGACCTCCGATCAAAGGGATTAACTGGTGATGAAGTGTGGGACAAAGGTAGATGGAGAAAGCTGGCCAGAAACATCGACCCCACATAAAGGTGGGAAAAAGTGAAGAAGAAGAAGAAGAAGAAGAAGAAGAAGAAGAGCTGCTTAAGTAATCATTTTCAGAGTTTAGAAAAAGGCTGTCGGTCTTATGATCTTGACACATCGTAGCTATGTAACTACCACATACGTGATTCAAAACTTAGGGGAATAATAGTTCAATCATATTTTCAAGAAACGGGCGTGAGTCGGCAATCATATTTTCAAGAAACGGGCGTGAGTCGCCTTACGCCCGGATTCAAATGTCTTGGACGAAGGCAGGATATTCTTAAAAGTAAATATAAGTAAGGAAGATGAAATTCCCGACTGTAAATATTTGTTTTGAAATATCTTTTAATATGATTTTAATTATGATTATATTGAGCGATTTCATACAAAAAAAGACGAGGTTGAAAATAATGATAATATTATTATTATCATTATCATTATTATTATTATTATTATTATTATTATTATTATCATTATTATTATTATTATTATCATTATTAATAATAATAATAATAATAATGATGATAATAATAATAATAATTGAAAATTATCGTCAGGAATTATAAAATTAATTGCCAGAAAAAAAATAATCAGTAACTCAATTTGAAATCAATTCTCACAAACTAAAAAACCTGAAATTAAAAAGAAACATCAATAAAAAATATATATTTAAAGAAGATTGGTATAATATAAGAACCAGCAGATTCTCAAGACTTTTTTCGATAAATTTAAGAAAACGCCAAAAAAATTGCACTAGAAAATATAATGAGTTTATACTTAATTGATTGATTGACTGATTATGAGTTATCTGGCATCCTGACATCTAAGGTCATTGACGCCGATATTATTTGTTATAAATAAATAAATATTAATTCAGTTTTAAAACAATAAAAACAAAAACATAATTTTAACAGTTAGATATCATGATCAGAAGACTATTTAATCTAATATTTTTGAGCTTGTGGTGGCTTAGTGGTAGCATCCTCGCCTGGTGATTGCCAGACTGGGGTTCGAGTCCCGCTCAAACTCGTTAGTTCCTTTGATCGCTGCAGCCTCACCATCCTTCTGAGCTAAGGATGGGATGTTTGGGGAAGCCTATAGGTCTATCTGCTGAGCTATCAGCAGCCATTGCCTGGCCCTCCTTAGTCCTAGCTTGGGTGGAGAGGGGGGCTTGGGCGCTGCTATATAATATGATCAGTCTCTAGGGCATTGTCCTGCTTGATAGGGCAATGTCAATGCCCTTTGCCTCTGCTATTCATGAGCGGCGTTTAAACCTTTAAACCTTTAAACGCAATAAGCACCCATAAACCATAAAGATAATGTTTATATCACATGAATATCAGATATAAAAACAAGATAAAGATTTAAAATAAAGCTAAACCAAAACGACAAAATGAAGTAAAGTAAATTTCAGTATATTCGTATATAACATGAAAGTCCAATGAACACCTTCAAATAAAGGAAATGTAAAAACATACAATATGCAAATAGGATTAAAACTAGAGGGGCAATCAGGAGAGCGCAGATCTCCGCCGCGGCAGCTATTTCTTGATCTTTGGTTCGACCTTGACCTTGACCTTTGACCTTAACATGTAATAATTGGCGTGGATTCTCATACACTCAAATATGAACCAAGTTTGAAAACTGTGACAACATGTACAAACTTATGGCTGATTACGTGAATTGGACATTTTGTTTAACCTTGACCTTGACCTTTGACCTTCACCTTTTAAAATTTAATAACTTCCCGCTTATTAATATGCAGTTAATCCTTGCAAGTGTCATTACGATCAAAATTGTGGCCAGGAAGCTGTTCACAAACAAACACACACACAAACAAACACATAAATCACACAAACATAACCTCCTTCCAACTTCGTTAGCGGAGGTAAAATGATACACATAGCATTTTTGTCCTGCTGTAGATTCTCGAAAAATGCAAAAATAAAAATAAAAACGATAAACGCTTTTAAATCGAAAGTCAAACGGGTTTATCAAAAGCCAAACGAGTTTATAAAATATAAATAGTTATACTTAGAGTTTATAAAATATAAATAGACTTACAAATAGAGTTTATAAAAAATAGTTTTTAAAAAATAGTTTATAAAAAATAGTGAAGACTTAAATAGGAAAATAAAAACACAAAGAATATTCATATAACGTGAACACCATAATGAAAAAAACTATTAAAGACTTTAACAGTTTAAAACGAATTAAAAAATCTAGCATACCCCTAAAGCCGGCACGCATAAGAACGTGAAAAATAGCTTTATATATATATATATATATATATATATATACAGTATATATAAATATATACATATACACATATATACGTATATATAAATATGGGTATATATATATATATATATATATATATATATATATATATATATATATATATATATATATATATATATGCGTGTGTGTGTAAAAGTCACGAAAGCTGACACGCGATGAATATAAAATGTATTATTGCCACGAAAGGAAAAACGAAAAGACTTGACTGGAGTTAGTACTTTCGTCCATTAGGGACATCAACAGACTCAACAGTCGAGTCTGTTGATGTCCCTAATGGACGAAAGTACTAACTACTAACTCCAATCAAGCCTTTTCATTTTTCCTTTCGTGGCTATAATACATATATATATATATGTGTGTGTGTGTGTTTGTGTGTGTGTGTAAACATATACACATATATATGTATATATACACACATACATACACACACACACACACATATATATATATATATATATATATATATATATATATATATATATATATATATACTGTATATATATATATATAATATATATATATATATATATATATATATATATATATATATATATACTGTATATATATATGTATATATATATATATATATATATATATATATATATATATATATGTGTGTGTGTGAGTGTATGTTTGTGTAAATGTATACACACATATACATATCAAATTAAAACTTAGAACACGAAAATTACGTCACAATATATCCTCAAATAAAAAAATGAAAAAATACTTTCAAATCTAAACACATCTATACACATCTCCACACACACAAAAAAAACAATAAACACCTCGCAACCGGAAGCCATACAAACGTAAAAAGACATATATATATATATATATATATATATATGCCTATATATATATATATATATATATCTTTTCATTTATAGTACATATACAGTATATATATATATATATATATATATATGTCATCATCATCATCATCATCATCATGAAAATCTCGCCTTTCCACATTTGCCCACGAAGAGAAATACGCCCATACGCATATCTAGTAAATCTCTGCCCCTACTCGAGATAACCTCTGGGAGTCGACCTTCACACGTCATTAGGCCAGGTAGGTGGTCCAAATTCCACTCTTACCTTCCTGGTTAAACACCTATCACGACGGGCTAAGGTGAACATCATAAAGCCTCTGGCTAGCATCAAGATGAAAAGACCTGGTGGCTATCAACGTCTCAGTTAGATGGACACGTTACTCAGCGTATTTACGGTCCACGTAAGAGAATTTCGGATGTGATTATTATTATTAGTAGTAGTAGTAGTAGTAGTAGTAGTAGTAGTAGTAGTAGTAGTAGTAGTAGTAGTATTAAATGGTAAGCTACAACCCCAGTTGGAAAAGCAGGATGCTATGAGCCCAGGGGCCCCAACAGGGAAAATAACCCAGTGAGGAAAGGATATAAAGAAAAATAAAATATTCTAAGTATAGTAACAACATTACAATAAATATTTCCTATAAAAACTATAAAAACTATACTGATACACAGTATATTTTCGTATGATTATCGCCAGACTGGGATTCGAGTCACGCTTAAACTCGTTAGTTCCTTTGGTCGCTGCAACCATACCATCCAAGGATGGGGGGTGGAACTTAAAGGTCTATCTGCTGAGTCATCAGCACCTATTGCCTACTCCTCCTTGGTCCTAGCTTGGGTGGAGAGGGGGTTTGGGCGCTGGTGGTCATGATCAATCTCTAGGCCGTTGTTCTACTTGGTGGGGCAATTTCACTGTCCCTTGCCTCTGCCATTTACGAGCGGCCTTTAAAACCTTTAAAATCTTTGCAGGGTTAAAGAGACTCTTTAAGTATGGTAAAAAGCTTTTCTAGGACACTCTAAAACAGTGGTTCCCAACCTTTTTTCTGTCATCTCCCCCCTGCACCCAGTTCAACCATCCAGATTTCCCCCTTCATACCCCGCCCAGCCCTCATGCTCACTCACCTGCCTCAGAAATGGGTATGATATTCTAATTATCCCCTTGAATATCATGTCAGTGAGAAATATGATATGATCATATCACAATTGAATGGCTAACAACAAATTGCCGCACGTACTATGTGGACATTTTCCGCTTGTTTTAGTTAGTAGGTAGTGTAATTATTTCCCCCCTGAAAGCTTCAAATTTCCCCCCCCCCCCCGGGGGAAATTTCCCCCAGGTTGGAAACCACTACTCTAAAATGAAACCACTGTTTTCCAGTTTCGAGTAGTGCCATAGCGTCTGTACCATGGTCTTCCACTGTCTTGGGTTAGAGTTCTCTTGCTTGAGGGTACACTCGGGCACACTATTCTATCTTCTATCTTACTTCTCTTCCTCTTGTTATTTTCTTGAGTTTTATAGCTTATAGTTTTGATTTCAATTGCTCATTATTTGTAGTCTATTTTTTTATTTCATTTCCTTACTGGGCTAATTTCCCTTTTGGATCCATTGGGCTTATGGCATCCTGCTTTTCCAACTAGGGTTGTATCTTAGAAACTAATAATAATAATAATAATAATAATAATAATAATAATAATAATACGGAGGAGTACTTCACGTATACATTAGCCAACACATCTATAACACAGAAATAATTGGATCATACACAACTATAACTTTGGGTTGTGTTATATTACAGAATGTCTATTAAAAAGTAAATATTGGCAATTTCCCTGAAATTTCATCGGCATATGAGTGTTAAGTAAAATTTTGGCCTCATTTATAAGGTAAAACCAATTCGATAATGAAAACTTATCATGAATCAGCATTTTGAAAACATATATATATATATATATATATATATATATATATATATATATATATATATGTATATATATATATATATATATATATATATATATATGTGTGTGTGTGTATGTATATATACTGTATATATCTATATATATAATATATATACAGTATATATATATATATATATATATATATATATATATATATATAAAAATATATATATATACAGTATATATATATATATATATATATATATATATATATATATATATATATATATATATATATATATATACACATATACCTGCATGTAAACACACAACGCACACACACACACATATATATATATATATATATGTGTGTGTGTGTGTGTGTGTGTGTGTGTGTGTAAATACACATACTGTTTTGGCACAAGGTAATCCCGACCACTTCCTAAATACCACAACATGTCCTGGAATAATGCGATAATTGAGAGGAGGAATAATAACGCCATACGTCACTCCGGACAACACAAAATGCTCCCAGCTTTGGTGAGGGAGGTGTCTGTGTGGTCAGTTCCCCCATAGCCCCTCGAGCTGTGGTATGTAAACCATTATAACCGACATGACAATCGACGGGAGATGCTTACACGCTGGAATTCCATGGAAAGGTTCCTGACTGGAATTCCATGGAGAGGTTCCAGAATAAAATTCCATGTAGAAGCTCCAAGCTGGAATTTCATGTACTGTAGAAGTTTCAGGCTGGATTTCCATAGAGAGGTTCTAGACTGGAATTCCATGGAGAGGTTCCAGACTGGAATTCCATGTAGGAATTCCAGACTGAAATTCTATGGAGAGGTTCCAGAGTGGAATTCCATGTAGAAGCTCCAGGCTGGAATTTCATGTAGAAGTTTCAAGCTGGATTTCCATAGAGAGGTTCTAGACTGGAATTCCAAGTAGGAGTTCTGGACTGGAATTCTATGGAGAGGTTCCACAGTGGAATTCCATGTAGAAGCTCCAGGCTGGAGTTTCATGTAGAGGTTCCAGGCTGGATTTCCATAGAGAGGTTCTACACTGGAATTCCATGGAGAGGTTACAGACTGGAATTCCATGTAGGAGTTCCAGACTGGAATTCTATGGAGAGGTTCCTGACTGGAATTCCAGGTAGGAGTTTCAGACTGGAATTCTATGGGGAGGTTCCAGGCTGGAATTTCATGTAGGAGTTTCAAGCTGGATTTCCATAAAGAGGTTCTAGACTGGAATTCCATGTAGGAGTTCCAGACTGGAATTCTATGGAGAGGTTCCAGAGTGGAATCCCATGTAGAAGCTCCAGGCTGGAATTTCATGTAGAAGTTTCAGGATGGATTTCTATAGAGAGGTTCTAGACTGGAATTCCATGGAGAGGTTCCAGACTGGAATCCCATGTAGGAGTTCCAGACTGGAATTCTATGGAGAGGTTCCAGAGTGGAATTCCATGTAGAAGCTCCAGGCTGGAATTTCATGTAGAAGTTTCAAGCTGGATTTACATAGAGAGGTTCTAGACTGGAATTCCATGGAGAGGTTCCAGACTGGAATTCCATGTAGGATGGAATTCTATGGAGAGGTTCCAGACTGGAATTCCATGGAGAGGTTCCAGACTGGAATTCCAAGGAGATTCCAGACTAGAATTCCATGGAGAGGTTCTAGACTGAAATTCCATGGAGGTTTCAAACTGGAATTCCATTAAGAGGTTCCAGACTGGAATTTCATGGCGAGATCCATGGCGAGATTCCAGACTGGAATTCCATGGTGAGATTCCTGACTGGAATTCCATGGCGAGATTCCAGACTGGATTTCTTTAACGCGTTATCTATGGTGCCTCTGTAAGATGTAATTAAGCTTTACTGTTGATTTCCACTTTATGGCATATTTATTGAAGGTGAAGCAATAACATTTGTTAAAAAATGTATTTTAAGGTAAAAAATCCTTGACAAGCTTCTACTGCTTTTCTTTATTATCCAAATCCAAAAAAGGATAATCTTCATATAGGGAAATGATGTGTCTTACACGGAAACAAAATTAACGGTACCGTTTACATCTTCAGATATGAAATTATAGTTATCTTTCGATTATATTATTCAAAGGTTTTTTTACATGTCGCTGTTCATGTTCATAATATATTCTTTATATTACAAAATATACATTGTCTACTTGCTTCCTATTTTAATGGTCCTACGAATATAGAAACAAAGATAAATTAGGATATATTAGGCCATAAATGTTTCTAAAATATTGAATTAACTCTACACTATGAATTATATATTAGTGTGTCTAGAAGGTAGAATTATCCATTAGGCTATCAAGAGAGATACCGTTGACTTCGAATTTGCCGTTCATAATCCTTTTGAATTTATAAATAAATTAGAAGAAAATCAAGCCCTCTTCAACATGATACCCGATTGCTAGCTAAGCTTACTACACTTAGCTACTGTATTTATGATAGTTTGGTTTCTAACACATGGGATTTTGAGACTCAAATATAGGCCAGTCAATATAAGAAAAAAGGCCGATTAATAAAAATTCATGGAAAGCTGAAACAAGTTTCATTATTTGTAATACGGTACTTAATAACATGTTAATTTCACACCAACCCGGATTTGGCTGCCATTTTGGAAAAATGGGGTCGAAAAACAGTTTTTTACAAATATCTCATTTAAGACTCAATTTAGCTGAAAGTTTACGGATACATAAAATAATTGTCATAAAATTTCCCATAAAATCTCATTTATTACTTTTTTTTTGGGGGGGGGGCACAGTTTTGGAGTGCAAATCTAATTTTCTCCTACCCTTTGTGCCTGAATAGCATGTACAGCCCAGTACAGTAGAAAACTGATTTCGCCACAGAGGTTTACAGCACTGTTCAGTACATCACAGTACAGTAGAATATTTATTCTGCCACAGAGCTGTATAGTACTATGTTCAGTACAGCACAGTACAGTAAAATACTGAATCCGCCAGAGAGCTGTACAGTACTCTGTTCACTTCAGTACAGTACGGTACAGCACAGTGTAGTAGAATACTGAATCCACCACAGATCTGTATAGTATTATGTTCAGTACAGCACACTGCAGTACACCACAGTACAGCACAGTAGAATATTGATTCCGCCACAGAGCTGTATAGTACTCTGTTCAGTACAGCACAGTACAGTAGAATATTGATTCTGCCGCAGAGGTGTACAGTACTCTGTTCAGTACAGTGCAGTACAGCAGAATATTGATTCTGCCACAGAGCTGTATAGTACTATGTTCAGTACAACACAGTACAGTACAGCACAGTACAGTAGAATATTGATTCTGCCGCAGAGCTGTACAGTATTCTGTTCAGTACAATGCAGTGCAGTAGAATATTGATTCCGCCACAGAGCTGTACAGTACTCTGCCCAGTACAGCACAGTACATCAGAATACTAATTTTGCCACAGACACTTAACCCAAAATCACCCTCTGGGTTTCCCTCGTTGAAAGGTGTTTTCAATCATGGCATAACGATGCAAGTTGGATCCTTGAAGGGGACTGGCTAGGCTTTCTTTTTCGGGTAAGGATCTCTCTTTTTTTTTTACTTTTCTTTTTCAGATATGAGACCAAGCTGCCTAAATTTCACCACTTAAGAAGCGGTGCGATTATGTAGCCATATACAAGGGGGCACTTGCAGTGGATGGTGGAGAAGAAGAAGAGGAATAAGAGAAAGTGGATGTAGAGGAGGAAAAGTAAACGATATAAAATAAAAAGAATGTGAAACTAAATTGTAAGGTGGAGTGCAATAGGAAGGTAAAGAAAAAAAAATAATCAGAAAAAAAATAATCGCAAGAAAAACAAAAGCAACAACTATGGAAAGTGGATATCAAATCGTATAAAGGACAAAGTAAAGATATAAAGAATTAAAGAAAGTAACCTTATGGCAAATTTGAAAAGAAATGTTTGTATGAATTAAAGGAAATAATAAAAAAGGAAAGTTTAAGCTATATGAGAGAAAGGTCAGCTCAAAGAATAAAGAATTAAATGGTGGAATAATAAGAATATTCTTAATCAAAATAGCAGCCGATTCTTAAGATAGTTCAGAGTGTAATGGGCGTTTAATTGACAAGTCTTTTTCCATATTATTAATATTATTATTATTATTATTATCATTATTATTAATATTACTTGCTAAGCTACAACCCTAGTTGGAAAAACAGGATGCTATAAGCCCACGGGGCTCCAACAGGGAAAACAGCTCAGTGAGGAAAGGAAACAAGGAAAATTATATATTTCAAAAGCAGTAACAATATTAAAATAAATATTTCCTAAATAAAATATAAAAACAAGAACAAAACAAGAGGAAGAGAAATAAAACAGAATAGTGTGCCCCGAGTGAGGAAGACCATGCTACAGAGGCTATGGCACTACCCGAGACTAGAGAGCAATTGTTTGATTTTGGAGTGTCCTTCTCCCAGAAGAGCTGCTTACCACAGCTAAAGAGCCTCTTCTACCCTTAATACTAGGAAAAGGATGCCTATAGGTAGAAACTGACATTAGTAACTAATTCTAGTTTTCTATTTGTCAACTTGCTGACATCTGAATAAGAAATTAATTACCTAATTATCAATTTCTTTGACAGTTGGTGACCATACCATTACTGCCAATCAATCCACCGGTACCCTAACATTTCAACATTCATCGACACATTGATCGGAGATAATCCATTATTGTTGCAAAGTTATTCTACTTACTTTACTTTGATGGCTGCTTTTCCGGTCCCATACAGCAGGGGAACCCCACTCTCTAAAGGACCTCCACTGTCGTTTTACCTTGTTCGTTCAGAGTATTTAACGTTTCATATCACGCATTGTTTATTTACTGTTAAATCGTCACTGTCAA
>NC_090736.1:132287560-132292560 GCF_036898095.1 Palaemon carinicauda
AAGACCAGCTCAGGTCCGATAGTTCCAACAGTGTTCTCAGCCTGGCCGTCTTTATGAGCTACGAGTGGGTGGCGCCTTCTAGGTATACCTGCTTTGGGTGGAAATGAGGGTTTGTGGTAGCCGATGTTGTAATGTCCCTGACTGGTGAACACCAGACTGGGGTTAGAGTCCTGCTCAAACTCGTTAGTTTCTTTGGTTGTTTCAACCTCAACATCCTTGTCAGCGAAGGAGTGGGTGTTTGGGGGAGCCTATAGGTCTATCTGCAGAGTCATCAGCAGCCATTGCCTGGCCATCCTAGGTCATAGCTTGGATGGAAAGGGAGCTTGTGCGCTGATCATATGTATAGATGGTCAGTCTCTAGGGAAATTGTCTTGCTTAATAGGGCAATGTCACGGTCCCTTGCCTCTGCCATTCATGAGCGACCTTTAAAACTTTATGTATATAATATATGTCTCTAGGAAATTGTTACTTATGAGTAACGTATAAACAGGTGTACCACCAGGTATAGTGAAAATAAAGGATAACCCATGAAATTACCAGCTAATTATAATGATGATAACAATTTGCTCCCTTCAGACCAGTCAAATTGAACAACGTATCTATTACAAGAAAAGTTCAGAGACCATTGTCTAGACAGTTCATGATCATGACATTTTACATATACAACAACATAATTTTTTCCAGAGCATTCTTACTTTCCCCTTAAATGATGCAATTGCCGCTGTAATAAACAATACTAGTGTACGTTACCCGTCAAATCGACGGATAAATATTTAGATAGATATGGACATACACGCTTATGCATCCCCTCTCGCCAGGGTATGACTACTCCTTATCCCCTGGTGAAAAGGGGTACCACGAGGGGTACACTCGGAAACCATTCCTCCCACAAATTGCCCAAACTACTTTGTTGTAATTTGGAAAGGGGGAAGGGGTGGGAAGGGTTGAATGTGTGTGCGTGTGTGTATATCTAAATAGACGTTGTTTCTGACGGGTCGGGTACACCAGTATTCGTATAATATCAGTACATCTTTATAACGTCATAAGAAGGAAGATTAGTAGAAACATGATCTGTATTTAAAGAGAAAAAATATATTAATTAAAGGGTAATATTATGTGAGTAAAACTGATTGGTAAAAATTATGTAAGATTATGTATTAGTAACTATAATATTCCCCTTTATATATCAAACACTACACTTCATAATAGCCCACTGTATCCTTCAATTTCACTCGCATATAAAGCTACTTCGTAGATCATTAAATAACATTATGAAATGCATAAAATATGGCAAATTCCATTATTGTTTTTCTTCCGTCCACCAGCGCCGAAGATCCTGAATATTGCAAACCAATGTCACACAGAAATTAGTGACACTGACGCAACGGAAATTTAATATTTCAAACCAATGCCACAGTATTAATAATAAGAACAGAGGTATATAATTTTCCTGGCTTCCTCCACTATCACACCACTTACAGTTCTAGCAAGTACTCTACCCCTCTCGCCCTGCGCCCTAGCCGCCTGGCTAGTACAGTGGTAACGTGTTCGTCTAGCATTAGCATGACAGCAGATCGATCCCAGCCCGGGACCATGAGTTTAATATGTTTAGTGCATTGGTAACGTGTTCGCCTAGCATTAGCATGGCAGCAGATCGATCCCAGCCCGGGACCGTGAGTTTAAGCTGCTCAGTACAGTGGTCACGTGTTCGCCTAGCATTAGCATGGCAGCATATCAATCCCAGCCCGGGACCGTGAGTTTAAGCTGCTCAGTACAGTGGTCACGTGTTCGCCTAGCATTAGCATGGCAGCAGATCGATCCCAGCCCGGGACCGTGAGTTTAAGCTGCTCAGTACAGTGGTCACGTGTTCGCCTAGCATTAGCATGGCAGCAGATCGATCCCAGCCTGGGACCGTGAGTTTAAACCGTTTACTGGGGAGGCTACTGGTGTGATTCGGCACCATAGCAGGGGGTGGGCTTGCCTGGCTGACGTTCTGGTGAGCATCTATTCTGATGAAATTGGAACTGAAACTAAACACCAGAAACGTTTAACGACGTTTTTTACACCTTTTTCCAACTATGGTTGTAGCTTAGCAAATAATAATAATAATAATAATAATAATAATAATAATAATAATAATACTAATAATGATAAACTTTTTAGATTTTCTTTAATTAAGGTTAATTATATTGTCATATATATATTATATATATATATACAGTATAGTATTGTTTTATTTTTTTTAAATGAGATCAATTATATTGTCAGGTATATACAATAAATATATATATATATATATATATATATATATATATATATATATATATATATATATACTGTATATATATATATATATATATATATATATATATATATACTGTATATATATATATATATATATATATATATATATATATATATATATATATATATATATGAATAAATAGATACTAATCATTCATAACTTGCCCTTTTACCTTCCCAAACCAGAATAAGTAAACATATCTCAGAAATGACAAGATGTTAACTGTTATAATTCTCATAAAGGCAAATTTAAAAAAGAAAGAAAATATGACTTATAAATGGAATACATATAGAAGAATAGGACCATTAACTTTAATAACCCCCTCCAAGACATTTTAAACTCGATCACTTTCTAAACTGATATATGTAAGATATTAATTAATAATCTTGAAAGCAATTAAGTGAGTTGTGAAAATGTAATCCATTAGGAGGATAGAATCATCTGCAAAAGAATAACTCGAGGAAGAGAATTGCATAGAAGTTTATTCATCAATATGATGTTTATTCTACAAATATTGTGGCTGTAGAGCAAATTGAAATTAGGTGTTTCCTATATCCATCTTTAGGCGGATGTGTTAATAGTTTCAGCAGGAAACTAAAAATATTACATGCATACACGCACGCCGTATACATACACGCACACGCACACTCATATCTATCTATATATCTATCTATTTACCTATTCATACATATATATAAATATATATATATATATATATATATATATATATATATATATATATATATATATATATATATATATATATATTTTGTGTATACATATATATACACCATGTATGTATAGATATATACATATTCAGTAGTCTATATATTTCTATATTTACATATATGATATGATATGATATTTATATATAAATATATAAATATACATATATATATATATATATATATATATATATATATATATATATATATATATATAGTATGTATATGTGTTCGGATGTATTGATACATCATCATCATCATATCCAATGCCTATTAACGCAAAGGGCCTCATTTAGATTTCCCCAGTCGTCTCTATCTTGAGCTATTAATTCAATACTTCTCCACTCATAAATATATATATATATATATATATATATATATATATATATATATATATATATATATATATATATATATATGTATATATATATATATATATATATATATATATATATATATATATATATATATATACACACACAAATACGTAGACTCCTATTAACAACAAACCACGGTACCCAAAAATATGAAAAATCGGTAATAGCCGCGCTGGCAACTATTCCGACAAAAGATGCCAAATCGGATTTAATCCTGATGCGAGAAAGACTCTCAATGGACGGGGAGGTATAATAATTCATCAGGAGTCTCATTAACCCCCATGATTATTTATGGTGCCATAATGCTAATGCTGAATAGACCCAGCCTGCCCCCCCCCCCCCCCCCCCCGTTGTGATAGAAAGGCCTCTCATGTCCAGAATATTAGTTCATACGTGCATTTACTGCATTCAGAATGTATAAATGACTTCGGTTTTCAGGTGTTTTTTATTGATATATATATGTATATATATATATATATATATATATATATATATATATATATATATATATATATATATATATATATATATATATATATATATGTATATATATATATGTATATATATATATATATATATATACGGTATTTATGAATATACTGTATATACATATACATATATATATATATATATATATATATATATATGAACATATATCACAAGCACACGTGATTTTAATTAATGTAAATATCCCACCCGGCCAGAAGCTGTTACCATAAAATGAATTCCAAGTGGATATATATTCCCAAGATAGAATTCGGTATTAAATGCCATTCGTGGGTGATATTTACATATATACATATATATATATATATATATATATATATATATATATATATATATATATATATATATATATGGTATTTATGAATATATATATGTATGTATATTCATAAATACCGTGTATATATGTATATATATATATATATATATATATATATATATATATATATATATATATATATATATATATATATACGGTATTTATGAATATATATATATATATATATATATATATATATATATATATATATATATATACACACACACAACTACAGGACATTTCATCGCTATGCTATCCAGTGCGGATTAGTGATATTAAAATATCATTCATCACCGTCCTTACTATTATCTTCAATGTCACTAACAACACTATCATAATGATCATTACTATTACTACTAATAACAATCATTCACATTACGATCATGATTATAACTATGATAATAGTTACAATAAAAAAAATAAAGTTATCAATATCACTAACTAATATTAAACTGACTAATGCTATCGGATACGAACATACATATTAACTAAAATGTATATGGAATTTGCATGACTGACGCTTTGGGCCTCAGGGAAATATCAAAATTAATCCTATTATAGCATTCACCTTAAACGATTGCTCACAATAGCTAGTTTTATATGTAATGGGAGTGTTTGAAATATCATCTCTCTCTCTCTCTCTCTCTCTCTCTCTCTCTCTCTCTCTCTCTCTCTCTCTCTCTCTCTCTCTCTCTAAACAAACACACGCAAGGAAGCATACAAAATACATATATAATTGGTTGATATAATACACAAATGAACAAGGACAA
>NC_090736.1:132297560-132312560 GCF_036898095.1 Palaemon carinicauda
CTGTATATATATTCATATTTATATATAATATATAAGCATGTATATACTGTATATATACATATATAAGCATTTATATATATTTATATATTATATATATATATATATAATATATATATATATATATATATATATATATATATATATATATAAATGTACATGCTTATATATATGTATATATATATATATATATATATATATATATATATATATATATATATATTTAAATATACATGCTTGTATTATATATATATATATATATGTATATAGATATAGATATAGATATATATATATATATATATATATATATATTTATATATATATATTTATATATATGTATATATATATATATATATATATATATAAATAAATATATATATATATATATATATATATATATATATCTATATCTATATACATATATATATAATACAAGCATGTATATTTAAATATATATATATATATATACATATATATAAGCATGTACATTTATATATATATATATATATATATATATATATATATATATATATATATATATATATACTGTATATATATTCATATTTATATATAATATATAAGCATGTATATACTGTATATATACATATATAAGCATTTATATATATTTATATATTATATATATATACATATATATATATATATATATATATATATATATATATATATATATATATATATATATATATATATATATATATATATATATATATATATATATATATATATATATATATAGCCAGCCCCTTGCATATAGAGAGGAGATCCTCCCATCTTAGTGAATGACCTCTAGCGATTTCCACGAGTCCCACAAAAGACAAGAAGTAATAATTCCCCTTCTAAAAGGTCTCCTTATGAAATCATAAAGAGCAGCACTGCCTTACTCAAGCTTCTTCTCTTCCTTCCCCTGGTCTTGAGTTTCTTAGATAAATGAGTCAAAGACGATAATGAAATTTGGAATCGATTCCAATGGGAATATGCTGAGACGCCGCTTCCCCAAGTGGTGGTAATTATTCAGAGATGGTGGAAATTGAGAATTGGTTATTCAAAGGTGGTCGAAAATGGGAATTGGTTCGGTGGGAATGATTCTAATTATTCCTGTGTCATTCCAGAAACGGATAATAAAAGGGCATTCCTATTGGCTGAGGAGACGAAAATACGCAATTATTATTATTATTATTATTATTATTATTATTATTATTATTATTATTATTATTATTATTATTATTATTATTATTATTATTATTATTATCATTAGGTAAGCTACAACACAGGTTGGAAAAGCAGGATGCTATAAGCCCAGGGGCTCCAACAAGGAAGAATAGTCCAGTGAGGTATTTTAAGAACAGTAACAACATTGAAATAAAAATATTGCCTATATAAAATATAAAAACTTTAACAAAACAAGAGGAAGAGAAATTAGATAGAATATAGTAGGGTAAGGCAATTTTGGACGAGTAAGGCTAAAATTGGACAGATGCAATATCTCTGAAACTATTTATAATTTTCGAAGACTATAATGCTATTAGAAATTGCTCAAACTTTATAAATATTAGTATGTTTGGTTTTGAAAAAAAATATTAATTATCACTAAAAGAAAATTTCAATATGGGTTGTCTAATAATTGCCTCGCCTTCATTTTAGGGCTTCTCAGAAATAATACTAGAAATTATTATTTCTAAAAAAAAAAAAAAAGCTAGTAGATGACACTAAAGGAAGGTTTAAAATTAAAAATGTATGAATAAATCTAGAATATCTAGTGTCCAATTTTGCCTCACCTTGGAAAATGGTAAGGCAATTTTCGACACAAAATTAAAAAACAACTGATTCATAATGTTAAGTTACTAAGTAATAAATTTTGTAAATTTTCTCATCTTTTATATCATTTGTGTATACATATATATATATATATATATATATATATATATATATATATATATGTGTGTGTGTGTGTGTGTGTGCGTGTGTGTGTGTGTGTGTGTTTTCTTGGTAATTTAAAAAAAAGGTAAATGATAGTTCTTTGAAAATATTTTTAACCATTCTATTCAATAGTAAAAAATATTGATGTAAAAGAATAAAAAAAGAAAAATATTTTCTTTTCCAATTCAATAATAATCAAACCTATTGCTAATGAAAAAAATATGTACACGTGTAAAACTTGAAATAAATGTGAACAATTTAATATATATTATAACCATACACAGCAAATTGAATGCTTGAATATAAGACTTCTCTATTTACATCAACCGCATGCTAAAAAAAACTGCTTCAGTTCTTTTAAAGATGGCACTAATTATTTTCTTTGCGGCCTGGGCTCCTTAAATGAGGGATATTTAATTACATTTGTGATATGAAAAAGGTTCGTATCCGTTTGGTGCTCTAGATACTCCTTTACTCCAGATGCCTGGAAGTTGATCATACTGAAATTAGTATGGACCGGCAGGGGTCACTTGCCTTAGATAGGCACTGTGCATCACAAGGACCTGGCTATCCTTTGATGAATTTAGCCAATGAATCATCTATGGATTTAGTCCGTCTATGGAAAGCGAAAATGAAAGAATGACCCCCAGCCCCGGGCGTAGTGGGTTGCTAAGAATCTCCAGGTTTATAAATACTAACGAATGTTAGAACCATGAATCAGATTCTGAAGTTACAGCAAGTAGAGAATGAATTTATAAAACATAGTTTGGATATCTTGGTCCCAAGTGATACACGTTGTAAGGGGATTGGTAAAGAAGTCTTAGACCAAGGCAATACATGCTGTATATCTACTCAGGAAGAGTAAATGGAGTTGGAAGAGAAGGGGTATGAATGATGAAGACACCAAGAGCAGAAAAGTCATTAACGGAATGGAGAGCTCTAAATAGCAGATTGTTACTTGCAAAATTTACATCAAAGCAGTGTAATATAAGTATTATAGTTTGCTATGTACCAACAAATAATTCCCTCGAGGAAAAGGAAGATAAATACTAAGAAAAACTGCAATGTAATAGATGTGATCCCAGAGAGAGATTTAAAAATTGTGAGTGGTGACTTCAAAGCTAAAGTTGGAAGGTATAATCAAGGTATAGAGAATGTCATGGGTCTTGGTAAAGCTGCAAATGAAAATGGGATCACAATTTATAAGTTTTTGTTCAACAAACAATCTTCTGATTGGAGGTACTCTCTTCCAGCACAAGGATATGCACTTCACCATGTGGCGATTACAAAAATCAAATAAATCACATAGCTATTGATAACGAGAAAAGAAGGACTCTGAGAAATGTAAAAAGTTATAGAGGTGTAGATATTGGTAGTGATCACCAGCTCCTCATTGTCACACTGAAATTAAAACTGGAAGCACCCAACAGAAATATGGATAGGATACCTAGGTTTGATACAGCTATGCTTCTAGAAGATGAGCACAGAGAAACCTTTGCAATTGAATGTAGCAATCCATTTGCAGTCTTAGGGACTTTTAAGAGAAGAAGAGCAAATAATTAATGAAAAATGGTATGATATTAATGACATATATCAGCCAGTTGGTAGTGAAGTCTTGGGACAAGCAGTGATACTATAAAAAGGACACAAAGACAGAAATCGGTTGTTGAAAGTTTTCGAGGAAGTAATGAAAATTACAAGGTAGAGCATGCTAAGCATTTCAGTATTGATAGTGAGGTCAAAAGAAAAGCAAGGAATGACTGGAGAGAGCATTTAGATAGGAAAGCAGATGAGGCTGACAAAGCTATGAATTCAGGGAGTGGCTATGGTGTAAGAATTGCTCATAGAATTATTAATGAAATCTCTACGGGAGCAAGGAAGAAAAAGCGTATATCAATCAAAAAGAGATGAAGAAAAGCAACGTTGGATAGAACACTTTAGTGAGGTCATGAATAGGAGATATGAATGGAATAATTTGATTGATATACCTGAAGCTGATGAAGACCTTGAGGTGCCCATGAATGAATTCGGTATGTTTGAAGTCGAAGCTATCATTAAAAAACTCAAGAAGTGGAAAGCCCCTGGATATGATGGAATAACTGCCGAGATGATATGGGCCGAAAATGAAATGACTCCTAGATTACTTACAAAATTATTTTGTAGAATGTGGAGTGAAGAGGTAAATCCTGATGAATGGGAGCTAGGAGTGTTGGTGAAAAAGGCAAAAAAAAAAAACAGATCTAACTGATTGCAATAATTACAGAGGCATCACACTTACGTCAGTTTTGATGAAAATATAAAGTATGCTCATTCTAACGAGACTAGAGAAGTAGATTGATGAAAAGCTGAGAGATGAACAAGCAGAATTTAGAAAAGGTAGGAGTTGTACTAACCTAGTTTTTGTTTCAAGTTATGGGATACAGTAATGTGTAGAATATGGAAATCCACTTTTGATGGCAATCTTGGACTATAAAAAAGCCTTCGATAGTGTGCACCGGCCAATTTTGAGGAGAGTCCTGCGTTATTATGGAGTTCCTCTCAAATATGTAAATTTCATTGTCTGTTCATGTGCATAGCAAATGCAAAGTTAATGTTAGTGGAGCCCTATCAAATCAATTTCCAGTGAACAGTGGAGCACTCCAAGGGAATGAGTTGTCACCTATGCTGTTTATCCTCCTGGATTTTGTAATGCATAGAACAGTCGGAGATGGTGGAGAAGGATTGGACTGGATTGTTATCAGGATATTAGCTGACCTAGAGCATACTGATGACGCTGTCCTTATTAGCAGAACAGAACAGGACTTGCAAAGTTTACTTACCAGAATGCATGAAATATAACATGAGGTTGGGCTGAAGATAAATAAAAGAAAGACATAGATGATGAGAACGTATTATGCAATGGACGATGAAATATCATTGGAAGGAGAAAGGATTAATGAGATGGAATCATTTAAATATTTAAGAACTATAACATCTGATACAGGATCTTAAGAATTGACTTTAATGAAAGATTGAATAAAGAAAATCAGACAATGGCTAAATTGAGTAAAATTTGGAAATCAAATCACCTGAAATTACATATAAAAACCAGGCTATAATATATCAGTTTAGTGACATCGGGGTTACTCAGTGGACATGAATCGTGGTATAATAATGAAACAATATCAAACATTTTGTAGATTTGAGAACAAAGCCCTCAGAAGAATATTGGGAGTTAAAAGGCACGACAGGATTAGAAATGAAACCATAAGAGAAATTACTCGAGTGCCAAATGTGGATGAGATAATGGTGAGGGGTAGATAGAGATGGTTTGGGCATGCTCTTCGCACTCCTCAAGAGAGATTAGTTCACCAAACTTTCAACTGGGCTTCACAAGGCACTAGAAAGTTGAAAGACACAGGCCTACATGGCTAAGGACTATGAAGTGTGAAGTAGGAGATGATGAATGGAGAAGTATTGAATAAAAAGCTCAAGATAGAGATGACTGGTGAAATCTAATTGAGGCTTGGCTTCACCACCTGGCCTAATGAGGCTTGGCTTCACTGCCTAGCCTAACGATGTTTGGCTTCCCCGCCTGGCCTAATGAGGCTTGGCTTCACCGCCTGGCCAAACGAGGCTTGGCTTCACTGCCTGGCCTAACGTGATTTGGCTTCACCGCCTGGCCTAACGATGCTTGGCTTGGCCTGGCCTAATGAGGTTTGGCTTCACCGCCTAGCCTAACGAGGCTTGGCTTCACCACCTAGCCTAACGAGGATTGGCTTCACCACATGACCTAACGAGGCTTGGCTTCACCGCCTGGCCTAACGAGGCTTGGCTTCACCGCCTGGCCTAATGAGGCTCGGCTTCACCGCCTGGCCTAATGTGGCTTGGCTTCACCACCTGGCCTAACGTGACTCGGCTTCACCGCCTGGCCAAACGAGGCTTGGCTTCAACGCCTGGTCTAACGAGGCTTGGCTTCACCACCTGGCCTAACGTGGCTTGGCTTTTCAACGTCTGGCTTAACGAGGCTAGGCTTCACTGCCTGGCCTAACGAGGCTTCGCTTCACCACCTGGCCTAACCAGGATTGGCTTCAATGACTGTCCTAATGATGCTTGGCTTGTCATTGGTCAAGATTGACTACTACTTTACTAGATCAACCGGTGATGAAGTGTGAGACGGAGGTAGATGTAGAAAGCTGGCCAAAAACATCGACCCCACATAAAAGTGGAAAAAGATGCAGACAAAGAAGAAGAAGAAGAAGAAGATTCAGAGTGTACTGATAAAGGTTTAATGTTGTCATCGGTCAAGATTGACCTATTTTAGTAGGCTAGCTGGAGTGGGGGAAGTTGGCCGAAACTTATTTCAGGATAAAGGGGCGGCGGCGTAAAAACCCGTAAATTCAATGCCCAGAACACTGAAGTATGTTTCAATTTGCTTCTCTTCGCCATCAATTATCATGAGAAATTCTACTGATGAATTTTGAATGGTTGAGATGATGAAGAAAAGGGAGGAAAGGAGGGTCGTGGGAACCAAGCCAGCAAAAATAGAAGTAGGCTAAACCCACCTGAAGAGCCCTTTGGTCAGGGCAAAACCCTTAAATGCGTCACTTTGGTGGTGGTAGTAGTAGTAGTAGTAGTAGTAGTAGTAGTAGTAGTAGTAGTAGTAGTATGTATGAATAAAATCAATATACATTATATATATATATATATATATATATATATATATATATATATATATATATATATGTATATATATATATATATATACAAATATATATAACATATTATATACATATGTATATGATATATATATATATATATATATATATATAAATACACATATACATATATATATATATATATATATATATATAAATACACATATACATATATATATATATATATATATATATATATATATATATATATATATATTCATATATTATATAAATATATATATATATATATATATATATATATATATATATATATATATACAGTACATATATACAGTATATATATATTTATATATATATATATATATATATATATATATATATAATATATATATATATATATATATATATATATATATATATATATATATATATATATATATATTTATATATATATGATAAATTTTGCACATTTAAACTTGTTTTTCATATTTCAAATAAGCCATATATATTGATACCTTAAAGTCCGGATTCTCTTCACGACCTCGGGATCAGAGACCCAGGCAAAATCTCTCAAAGACTATGACTGACAGCTATAAACAGATTAGGGTTGAATGCTAGGGCACTGCGTCCCCTTTTAGAGGTGGAGGGGGAGGAGGAGGGGGAGGGAGGGGGGTGGCAATTAGTTGTTGAGGCAGAGCCAAATTAAACGGGTACTCTCGCCTCTTCAGTCTTCTCTTGCTATTAAAGAGAAATGATAAATGCTAACTCAAAGCTCAGTAATTCTGAAATATTTTTTTTTCTTTTCATACGTTCAATACATATAAAAAAAAAAATTCTTTGCAACTCGTTAAAATAAACAGGAATTTTGAAAAACCCTTTGATAGTTTATCATGAGATAAAAGTGATACCGAAATTCTTATTTCACATGCTCATTAAAGATATATATATAAAAAACATTTCTTTGTAATTCTTTAAATAACGGTACACATGAATCCTGAAGGGAAAAAAAATATAGCTTAGTAAGATCCTTTTGTATAGTTTCTTAAATCTAATTTCACATGTTTACTGCATAATGAAAAAATCTATTTTTTGTAATTCTTTTAATTACACAAAAATTCTGAAATAAAAAAGGGCCTCACACATGTCCTTATTCAAGACTGGGGTTTGGCCGTAATTCATCACCACGCTGACCAACTGCAGACTGGTGATGGTGAAGACTTTTCTCTGATCGCTCACAGCAAACCAACCTAGTATGTGTGGCCCTGACTAGTACAGCTTTGCTGATCATGACGATACACAAACCCTTTCACCACGTTTTTGTATCCCCACTCACACAAGTGACATCTAACTGAATATATAATACATCATGAGCTAATTTAGAAGACTATAAGGTATATTCGCCTGATCTCAGCCCTCTTGATTTATTTTCCTGCGGTATTATCATTATTATTACTATCATTACTTGCTAAGCTACAACCCTAGTCGGAAAGGGCAGGATGCTATAAGCCCAGAGGGTTAACAGGGAAAATAGCCCAGTGAGGAAAGGACATAAGGAAAATAAAATATTTAAAGAAGAGTAGCATTAAAATAAATATCTCCTATATAAACTATAAACTTTAACAAAACAAGAGGAAGAGAAATAAGATAGAATAGTGTGCCCGAGTGTACCCTCAAGGAAGAGAACTCTACCCCAAGACAGTGGAAGACCATGGTACAGAGGCTATGGCACTACTCAACACTAGAGAACAATGGTTTGATTTTGGAGTGTTCTTCTCCTATAAGAGCTGCTTACCATAGCTAAAGGAGAAAGTGTACTCAGTAAAAAAACACACTTATTGCACTTGGCTCAGCAAATTGGGACGAATGTGCCAAAATTGAGGTTAACGAAATTTTATTGCATGAAATTCACGAAAACTTCGTAAAGCGCATTAATATTTGCACTGCAAATAACGGAAAACATAATAAAGATATTCTGAATAAAAATAAAGATTAAAAATAGTGTCTAAAGCTTTACCTAAGTGTTCAGATTTTAATTACGAAATACAATTAATATGATAAATCAAAAACAAATATGTATAGCTTATGCAAGTGTATAATTAACTAAGAAAAATTATTTTTATGAATGACATACTATATTCAAAAACGTAATATGGCACCAACTTTGCAAGTTAATATATATTGCGCCCGAGTGTACCTACAAGTAAGAGAACTCTAACTTACGACAGTGGAAGACCATGGTACAGAGGCTATGGCACTACCCAAGAACAGAGAACAACGGTTTGATTTTGAAGTGTCCTCCAAGAAGAGCTGCTTCCCATAACTAGAGAGTTTTACAAGCCTTAAGCAAACATTCCTGTCATGAATGTTACAGGTACAGTAATTAAGATCAAGAAATAGATGATTTACCTCCATTTCGGTAGGGGGAGTGAGATGATTGTGGGGGGGGGGGGATTGAATCAAAGAGCAAATCACGACTCGAAGTGAAAAAAGAAAATGGGGAAATTAAATGTCATTTTCATATGCTGAACTCAGCTTTGTGGTCGTATGAAAATGATCCCTTGGATTTATTCAGTTTTATCTGGAGACAATGACTGTTTGTGTGAAAGAAGGTAAACATCTAAACACACAAATACGTATATATCTATAGGTTTATAAATGTAATATATATATAAATATATATATATATATATATATATATATATATATATATATATATATATATATATATATATATATATATATATAGATACATACATATATATATATATATATATATATATATGTGTGTGTATATATAATAATAATAATAATAATAATAATAATAATAACCTTTGTCTACATCGTTTCCCACTTCTATGTGGGGTCGATGTTTCTGGTCAGCGTTCTCCATCTACCTCTGCCCTACACTTCATCACCGGTTAATCCCTTTGATCGAAGGTCATCATTGATACAGTCCATCCACCTTCGCTTTGGTCTCCCTCTCCTTCTCGTTCACTGTACCTCCATTTCCATCACTCTCCTCCCAATATACTGTTCATCTCTTTTCATGACATGACCATACCACCTCAGTCTACTTTCTTGGATCTTATCTGATAGTTTTCTAACTCCTGTGGTACCCCTAATTACCTCACTCCGTATCTCATCTCTTCTTGTCACCCCACACATCCCTCTTAACATTCTCATCTCTGCCAAATCCATCTTCTTCTCTTCTGTGTTCTTTAATGCCCTCGTCTCCGCTCCATACATCATTGCCGGTCTCACAACTGTCCTGTGTACTTTACCTTTCAACGTGACCCCTATTTTCCTGTCGCATAGTACTCCACACACTTTTTTTCCAATTCTTCCATCCTGCTTGTATTCTGTGGTTTATTTCTGCCCTGAGATCACCATCCTCTGCAACTGTTGATCCTAAATACTTGAAATTTTCAACTCTTTACAATCTCTCTCCTTGTAAACTAACTTCCCCATTCTCGCCATTTTTCAATCTCAAATACTCAATCCTCTAATTTCCATATCTCTTCTCCACTCCTCCAGTTTCTCTTCTATTACCTCTCGCTGGTGCTACACAGTATAATATCAACAGCAAAAAGCATACACCAAGGAGACTGATCTCTAATACCTTGTGTTACTACATCCATGACCAGATCAAATAGGTAAGGGCTCAATGCAGAACCCTGATGTAGTCCCATATTTACAGGGAAACTTTCTGTTAGGCCTATACTGCTCTTAACATTTACTTCTGCCCTCTCATACATATCTCGGGATATTCTTACGTATTACTCAGGGACTCCCTTTTCTTTCGTACATCTCCACAGCTCCTGACGTGGTACTCGATCGTATGCCTTCTCCATGTCAATAAAGACCATATGTAATCCTTTCTGTTTCTCCCGATGTTTTTCTATCGTCTGCCTCAAAGCAAATATTGCTTCTACAGTCCCTCTTCCAGGCAAGAATCCAAATTGTTCTTCACCAATTGTTGTTTCATCTCTGAGTCTCTTCTCAATGATCTTCTCCCATATTTTCGTATTATGACTTATCAACTTTATGCCTCTGTAGTTACCACATTCCTGGGTGTCTCCCTTCCCCTTATAGATGGGAATGATTAGGCTTCTCCATTCCTCTGGTATCTTTTCCTGATTGAAGATCTTCTGCGTCAGGTCCCACAAGATATCTATGCCTTCCTCTCCAAGACTCTTCCATACCTCTACTGGTATATTATCTGGTCCTTCAGCTTTACTATTTTTTATCTTCTTTACTGCTTGTTCTACTTCTTTTCTAGTCACTCTTATGGTAATTGTCTCGTTTGGGAGTCCATCTTCAAATACTGGAAGCATTGTAAATGTTGTAGAATATTTGCAGTGAGTGAGTGTATGTGGTGTTGTAGACCGTAATTTTAGCCTTCTGGAAGCGTTATAAACATTGCAAAGGATTATACAGTATAGAAAATACATATACATATAAACGAAGTCTTATAATATCCCTTATATAACATAGAGCAAGTACTGGAGTATATATAAATATATATATATATATATATATATATATATATATATATACAGTAAATATATAAATATATATATATACAGTTTTATATTTCTTTCCTGTTCCGCTCAGGGAGAGAGGGAGCAATCATACCCACAAATTGTTGAGCCAGCGGGTTGTAGTTAGGAAAGGGGGAGGGTGTGGGAAGGGTTGAAACTGTGTATATGCGTGTATGTGCGTATCTAGCTAACAATTTAGCAGTCCTTTTGATGGCTCGGTTACACGAGTTAATATTCCACAAAGTATACAACAAACATATGTAATGACATGGTAAATCGAGAAACCCAAAGAGATTTACGATTAAATCTATGGGAATTCCACAGAAGTTCCTATGACTGAAGGTGGACTATAGTATAAGACTAGAAAGGGCTCTCGGTAGAGCGCATACCTTCGCCTATATCATGTTCTATATCACAAGATAGGCAATTGAATTATGCACATTTTGGCACTAGTTTCATACACATCAGATAAAAGGTGGCCATGATATGGCAAAATGACCTTTTATAACTTTTCATGACCTTGGCCTTGACTTTTGACCTAATCACACCTAAAATCTAATCAAATTGTCCTTTGGTCGTGGCCAATCATCCCACCAAATTTCTTGATATTCGGTCAAATAGTTTGTGAGTTATGCGAATCACAAACACATAGACAGACATACAAACAAACACAAGCTTATCAAAACATAACCTCCGAAACGAAAAATATTAGAAATAGTGGAAAATTAATCAACAAATAATCATTGAAAAAGTAAAAATTTATCTCTTATCGTCAAGCTTTCGAATTCTACCCCTTCTTTTGTTTGTCTTAATTCCTATAGTCTTTCTTCTTTTAAACGATAAATTTTCAAATATTTTCTTGGGTGACAAGTGATTCCAAGAGATCATGTCTAAACATTTATGAAATATCTATCATTCCACTGCACTATGGAGCGATTTCATAAAGTGAAGGAGCGATTTCATGAAATGCTGTCTTGGCATTTTTAAGATCATCATCGTCGCACACGGCTGGGAAGAAATTTCACGAAATTGACTCCCCATTATTTCATAAGGCCGATGAACGATCTCATGAAACGTCTATAAAGTGTTTATACTCCATCGGCTGACCAAAGATTTCATGAAATTTCATATGGCCGACGAACAATCACATGAAACGTCTATAAAGCACTTGTCAAATCATTGTTATTTCCTTCGGTTGACGAAAGATTTCATTAAACGTCTTAAAATTCATTCGTTGAATGCTTTGACGATCTTTTTACCAGCTAATCAGTCTTTAAATGCTGGCCTGCACTTGATAATTCGCTTCCATACTTTAGTTACTAAACTGTAATTGCAAGGGCTCCAAAAGGGAAAACAGCCCAGAGAAGAAAGGAAATAATGAAACAGGTAGTAGGCTGGCCAGGGCACCAGCCACCCGTTGATATACTGCCGATAGAGAGTTAGAGGGTCCTTTGACTGCCCAGACAGTACTATATTGGATCCTTCTCTCTAGTTACGGTTCTTTCCCTTTGCCTACACAGACACCGAATAGTCTGGACTATTCTTTACAGATTCTCCTCTGTCCTCATACACCTAACAACACTGAGATTACCAAACAATTCTTCTTCACCCAAGGGGTTAACTATGGCAACGTAATTGTTCAGTGGCTACTTTCCTCTTGGTAAGGGTAGAAGAGACTCTTTAGCTATGGTAAGCAGCTCTTCTAGGAGAAGGACACTCCAAAATCAAACCATTGTTTGCTAGTCATGGGTAGTGCTATAGCCTCTGTACCATGGTCTTCTACTGTCTTGGGTTAGAGTTCTCTTGCTTGAGGGTACACTCAGGCACACTGTTCTATCTCGTTTCTCTTCCTCTCGTTTTGTTGAAGTTTTTATTGTTTATATAGGAAATATTTATTTAAATGTTAATATACTTGAAATATTTTATTTTTCCTTGTTTCCTTTCCTTACTGAGCTATTTTCCCTGTTGGGGCCCCTGGGCTTATAGCATCCTGCTTTTCCAACTAGGGTTGTAGCTTAGCATATCATAATAATAATAATAATAATAATAATAGCACGCCCGAGTATACCCCTCAAGCAAGAGAACTCTCACCCAAGACAGTGGAAGACTATGGTACAGAGGCTATAGCACTACCCGAGACTAGAGAACAATGGTTTGATTTTGGACTTTTCATTTATAACAAGTGGGTATGCCCCATTGAATATATTCTTAACATTCCTTACCGTGTTTCATTTTCCCCCTTTTCCCCAGCCCTATTCCCACTCGCTTCATTTCGTTGAGAAATTAGATCTTTAACATTCATTCAAAAGTTTACATAAAAATCTAATTTTTGTTTTATATAAGGACTTGTTCTCTTATTCATCTGTTGTTTAAAAATATTCTGTAATTTATTTACTTGTTGTGTTGTTTTTTTTTTTCTTTCTTTCCGATTTGGGTTTTCTAATCTTTGGAATAAAACCTTAGACTTTTTCAATAACAATGAAATCAATAACGTTAATAGCAATAATATTAAGACTGAAAAGTATTTTTGGAATAAAACATTGTTTTCCAACATTACTGAATACTTGCTTTTTATAGTAAATTTGTAAGTAATAAGGCTAAGTTAACAAAAAAGAACTTTAATTCATGTCCGATGGCATTCCAAGTATCATTAATAACATGAATTATTACTAAGAGAATATAGTAGATATTCTTCAGATTTAACTAGACTGCGATAACATTAAAAAAAAAAAAAAAAAAAAAAAAAAACGATTAAAAAGAGAATATCAAAATGTTAGAAGATGATTAATTTCAAAATATCATTGCTCTAAAGCAGAGAAAAAATGTTGAATTCCAAATGACACTGAACACATAAGCGTAGAAAAGATGTTTAATTTCCAATGTCACTGAACACAAAGTGTATAATAAGAGACAATTCCTTCCCTATCATTAAATTCATGACATTATTTCAAAGCTTAAGAAGAGCTTACTTAAAAAAACATACTCATTGCTGTTATAATCAAATTAATCTCCGACATATACCAAAAATACTATCGGCTTTCATGACGGGAGTCTAGACTCCAGAGGATGTTTTCGCCCCTGTTTTTCTGTTTGTTTGTTTGTTTTTGTCTCTTTGTTTGTTTGTAAACAACTTCCTGGCCACATTTTTACTCATGTAGTGAAACTTTCAGGGATCAGTTATCATGGAAGTGATTCAATTGTGAAAGTCCCAGGACAAAGGCCAAGGTCAAAATCGAGGAAAAGGTCGACCGATTTATCTCTAACCCCAAGTTCGCATATGGTTGTCACATACTTCAAATACGCCTACGATCTACATTGATTCTGGGAAAGGCAAGCTGGTTTCGAGAAATACGCTGCCGTGGCGGAGGTCTGTACTCTCAGTGTGCTTTCCTAGTTATCATTATCATTACTACTAGCTAAGCTACAACCCTAGTAGCAAAAACCAGGATTTATAAGGCCAGGGGCTCCAACAGGGAAAATACACCCAGTGAGAAAAGGAAATAAAGAAAAAGTGTGACTGAGTGTCCAATCAAACAAGATGGATGATGTAACATTGGTGTCTTGTACATAAGTAATATTGTAGCTCCGCAAAGGGGAACTCTTACGCAATTGATGGCGTAGAGATGAAATCTTATACTGTGACGTGACTGTACTACAGATCTATGTTTCTTTCACAAATGGGAAGTTCTACAAGACTGACGGAGAAACAGTGGAATCTCTTCTTCAAAGTATTATTATTATTACTATTATTTATTTCGGGAGTAGACCCTCTTTTAAGCAGGTTTTATTGAAAGTGATTGCTGCCTCAGTGGCGTTAATTTTGTAATTAACTTTTTCTATTGTTCTTATTATCTTTTTCTCTTCAT
>NC_090736.1:132317560-132345060 GCF_036898095.1 Palaemon carinicauda
GCATAGTGGCGAAAGAACACTCTGGAAGACTTCCAGCCCGTGTATGAACGGAGATGTTCAAAATCCATACAATTAAAGAAATTTAGGGATGAGGCAACTTTCCTCGGATCGTGACCTGCGGGTGTACTGTCAGGATCCGCTCTGCGAATAAAATATGTGATTTTCGCTCTGAGTTGATTCAGAGATAAATTTGAGCCTGAAGTTTCTCCCCTGAATAGTTGACCACCCTTGAAGTCTGAAGTTCTACGAAGATAGACCTTTAGGCATTCTACTGGACATAGAGATGCATCTTCTTTCAGAGGGCAGATTCTCCAGGGACCCCACCTGTTGGTGGGTAACTCATTCTTGGCGAGAAACGTAGGATCCGGAAACAGGTTCAGTTCCCCCCCATCCAGGAACTGAACACGACCTGCCTCTCTCGAGAGGGCTACGATCTCACTAACCCTGGCCCCGGACGCGAGTGCAAATGAGAAAATAACTTTCTGTGTCAAATCCTTTAACGCACATTCTTCATTGCTCAACAGGGAGGCGAAATGAAGAACTTTGTCTAAAGACCATGAGATGGGCTTTGGAGGTGCTGAAGGTCTGAGCCTAGCACAGGCTTTCGGAACTTTATTAAAGATCTCGTTACCTAGGTCGATCTGGAAGGCAAATAAAATGGGTCTCATCAAAGCAATTTACACACTGAAATCGTGTTAGCTGCCAACCCTTGACCATGGAGGTGGATGAAGAAAGATAAGCAGAAGTCTGTTGAGATCTCCTGCGGATTCTTTGCCTTTACAAAGGCCACCCATTTTCTCCAAGATGACTCATATTGCCTTCTAGTCGATTTGCACTTATATTCCTCTAGGAAGTCTATGCTGGCTTTCGAAATCCCGAAACGCTTTCTCACCGCAAGGGCGAGAAAATCATGAGCTGCAGGGTCCGGGTTTTCTGTAATGAAGCGCAGACAGTCGACTTCTGGACTCGCTGGGTCAGAACTGGATGTGGTAGCGGCACAAACTTCAGCTGTATTTCCAACGCCAAGGGGAACCACATGCTGTTCGGCCACTTGTGGGCCACTATTGCCGTTACCCCCTTGAAGGATCTCAGTTTGTTGAGGACCCTCAACAGAAGGTTGTGAGGGGGGAACAGATAAATCCTGGACCATCTGTTCCAGTCGAGGGACATCGCGTCCACTGCTTCCGCTAAGGGGTCCTCGTACGGGGACACGTACAGGGGCAACTTCTTGTTGTCTTTCGTCGCAAAGAGGTCTATCTGCAGTTCTGGGACTTGATTCAGAATGAAGGAGAATGATCCTGCGTCTAAGGACCATTCCGACTCTATCGGTGTGAACCTGGATAGAGCGTCCGCTGTCACGTTGCGGACTCCTTAAAGGTGAACTGCCGACAGGTACCACTTCTTCTTTTCCGCCAATCGGAAAATGGCTAACATCACCTGGTTGAGAGGTGGTGACCTCGACCCTTGTCGATTCAAGCATCTCACAACCACCTCGCTGTCCATCACCAATCTTATGTGGATCGAGTGACGCGGGGAGACTTTCTTTAAGGTAAGGAGCACTGCCATAGCTTCTAGAAAGTTTATGTGAAAGGTCCTGAATAGCTTGGACCAAGTCCCCTGGACTTTTTTCCGATGAGAGTGACCTCCCCATCCCTCCTTTGAGGCGTCTGAGTGAATCGTCATCGACGGGGGAGGTGGCTGAAGAAGAACAGACTTCTTTAGATGTCTGGCTTGGGACCAAGGCCTGAGAAGAGTACGTAGCCGAGGCGACACTGGTCTTCTCAGATCTCTTCGCGCGTTCGATGCATACCTTCTCCAAACTCCGGTTGCATCCTTTAGCTGTGCTCTTAGCACTGGGTCTGTCACCGAAGCAAACTGGAGAGAGCCTAGTACCCTCTCCTGTTCGCGTCTTGATATCCTTTCGGAATCTAGAAGTCTCTTGACAGAGCCCGCTATCTCCTTCCTTTTCTTCGTCGGGATGGAGAAACAGTGTGACAAAAGGTCCCAGTGGATTCCCAGCCACTGGAACTTTTGGGATGGAGAAAGTCGAGACTTTTTTCTGTTGATCTTGAAGCCTAGGTACTCTAGGAACTGGATCACCTGACTGGAAGCTTGCAAGCATTCGGTCTCGGATGCTGCCCACACCAGCCAGTCGTCCAGGTAGGCTACTACCTGAATTCCTTTTAGGCGTAATTGTTTGAGAGCTGCGCTCGCAAGCTTCGTGAAAATCCTTGGGGCTATGTTTAGCCCGAATGGCATGGCTCTGAAGGCATATAGTCTCCGTTGTAGCCTGAACCCTAGGTAGGGGGAGAGTCGACGGCTGATTGGGATGTGCCAATAGGCGTCTGACAAGTCTATAGAGACTGAGTATGCCCTCTTGGGCAGTAAGGTCCTTATGTGTTGCAGTGTTAGCATTTTGAATTTGCAATTCACTATGAACTTGTTGAGTGGCGACAAGTCCAGAATGACTCTGAGCTTTTCCGAGTCTTTCTTGGGAACACAAAACAGCCTCCCTTGGAATTTGATGGACTTCACCTTTCGGATCACCTTTTTCTCCAACAGTTCTTGAACGTACTCCTCCAGAACGGGGGTGGAGTGTTGGAAAAACCGAAGGCACGGGGGTGGAGTGCTGTACCAGCTCCAGCCCAGTCCATTCTTGAGTAGGCTTTAGGCCCAGGGATCGAAGGTCCAACGATCCCAAAATTTCATCAGTCTCCCTCCTACCGGTATCATTTCACTTGGACTGCCGTCCTGAGGTCTTGCCTCCCTGACCACGACCACCTCTGAATCCCCTTCCCCTTGAGGGGCGCCTAGACGAGCCTCTGGCTGCTCCTCTAGGCTTTGCTCGAAAGGAAGAAGACTGTCCTTCGAACGTTGGGGTGAATGCCGTGGACTGACCTGGCACAGCCTGGGGTACCCACTGAAAAGTGGTCGGGGTTTGCGCCACCATCTGGGGCACTGGAGGCAATGGCAATTGCAGTTGCTGTTGCTGTCTAAAAGGCTTGGCTGGCCGAGACGGTAGCCTAGTCCTCATATTCTTCCTCTTTGGTTGAGGACCCTCATCCGGGGAAGACTTTCTTTTGATAGCCAGGCCCCACTTCTGGAGAAGGTTTCTATTCTCCACGGCGGCCTTATCAACAACTTCTTTGACCACATCGGTAGGGAAAAGGTCTTTTCCCCAAATGTTGGAGGAGATTAACTTCCTTGGCTCGTGCCTCACCGTAGCCCCGGTGAACACGAACTCCCTACAAGCTCTCCTTGCCTTGACGAAGCTATAAAGGTCCTTCGTCACTGTGGCTAGGTGAGACTTAGCCACCACCATGAACATTTCATGGACCTTGGGGTCACTTGCCATCGTCTCAAGAGTAGTCTGATGAGACATTGAGGCAGCCAGTCTTTCTTTTGTCTCGAACTCTCTTCGTAAAAGAGAGTCGGACAGCTTGGGGAGGTCCTCGCCGAATTGCCGTCCGGCAATATCAGCCTCCAACTTTCCCACTGAGAACGTCAGATGGACATCCTTCCAGTCTTTGTGGTCCATAGGCAGGGCCAGCGACAAGGGTTTACACTCCTCCAGGGAGGGGCAAGGCTTGCCGGCCTCGACTGCCTTTAGGACAGCCGCAAACCCTTTCTGTAAAAAGGGGAAGGCTCTAGCAGGAGAGGACACAAAGGAAGGGAGCTTCTTGCTCAATGCAGCTACCTTCGAGTTAGAGAAGCCCCTCTCCTTCATCGAGGATGAAAGTAGGGCTTGAGCCTTAGCGTGGTCCATAATTATGACCTCCTTCGGCTCTGTCTCCTCCCTTGAAGCTGGTTCTTTTCTCAGCCGGACATAGCAGTCCGGATATGATGCCTTGCTGGGCCAAAATTCCACCTCCTCTAGGGGAACTGAACCCAGCTTATCCGAGATGACGATCTTTCCAGTCGTCATCGGCATGTGCTCAGCATACCTCCATGGGTTAGCATCTGAGCATAAGGGAAGGTCTTTCACATTGAGCCTTTTCCGGGGCCCATGTGATTCTGCCAGGGACTGCATCCGCAGTTCCATAGCAGCCGCCTTCTCCTGATTCTCCTTCTGCATTTGTTGGATCATTCCAACAATCGAAGAGAGGGCCTGTCCCAGTTCTACTGGGAGACCGGCCGATGTTGAGGGAATAGGCTCCGGAATCTGAACCGGAGTAGCCGACACCTCGTCGACCTCATCCTCTACGACGTCCGGGGTTTGAACTTCATCCTGACCTTCTGCCAGGAGGTCTTGTTCCAAACGCTCGTCCACGTCAGACATCCTGTCATCTAACTGGATGTCTTGCATCGCGACCGCGACTTCAACGTCCACCTGGACCTGATCTTGGGGGATCTCCTCTTGAGGCTGGGGAATCATTGCATCAGCTGATGCCTTGGGAAAAAGATACGCCCTCATCTTCTCACTTGGAAGATAAGGGCCAGAGGTGTTCTTTTGGAAGCCCCTTACCCAGGTACGAAGCTTCTCCCTTGCTATATCCCTTGATTCCGCCGTCCTAGGGGAATCAAAAGCCTCAGTAATCAGGTTAGTGCATACAGTACATACCTGAGGGTCCCAATACTGGAGATCATCCTTGGAGAGAGCGCATGCTGCGTGTCTCCTACAACACTCATGTCCGCAGAGGTACTTGCTGCGGACGGTGCAGAAAACATTTCCGCACTTCGGAGGGTCCTCCTGTAAAGAGAAGAAATTTCCATGAGTATCAAGTGAACTATGTATCACTGGATATGCATAGTATAGCATAACAATTCATAAAGGAAAGACACACACTTGTGTTTCCCTCACAACCCATTGTTGCAGCCTTCCAGATAATAAAATCAAATGGTTAATCTCTTCTAGAATAACCAATGCAAGGTTTCCAGAGGAAACAGGTGGAGCTCACACCTAAGCAATGATTTTAAAATCCTGGATAATAGACAGGAAAGAACTCACTTTCCTATCTGTAGGGCAACAGCAAAGGGATGTGCAAGAAAACACAATAGTGTTAGAACACACAGTGCTGTACCAAAACCCTTACCATAGTTTTCTTCTTACTGTATATGTTATACTGAAGAATACTAGTACAGTTTAGGGGGATACGTGCCGGCACACACCATAACTAGCTTTAAAGTATACTACTTAACAGCTATAAGGCGGCAGCACTCTGGTTCAAATGCATGTGCCGGCCGGCAGCAACTGCCGGCCGGCAACAGCCAATGTCGGCCGGCAATGGCTGCTGGCCGGCAACTACACAAGGTAGTACCCAGCTGCCGGCCACACTCTTGGTGACCGGCAGACAAGGGCTGACATAAGCCGGCCGGCAAAGGTACAAGACCAATGCCAGCCGGCAGCAAAAGAATTAGAGGACTACACCTGCCCGGCTGCCGGCCTCATAGGCCGGCAGCCGGGCCGGGTACAGCCCTAGAAGAAAAATAGAATGGATGCCGGGATAAGAGTGTACACAACCTCCAAGCCCGGCAATCCGAAAGAGTGCATATAAGGAAGGGGAGAATCTAATTCAGGCTTCCTGACCAATGCCGTCTGGCTCTACAGGCAGGCATGGATGAGGGACCAAGAGAGGTCCGGGCAGCACTCAAAGCAGAAGACCCTTGCTGGCCGGCAGCTCTGCCGGCCGGCAAGGGACTGAGTCAATTCCACATCCTAACCTATTCTAGGTCCAGATGTAGAATGACGTACAGTACTGTAATGGCTAGGCCATTACGGAGATAGAGGGGGAAGGGACAAGAGGGTCCTACCAACCTTGCTTTAGTGACAGATCACCCGCAGCCAAGAAACTTATCTTAGCCTAAGGGAGATCTAAGGGGGAAGGCCAGCAATACTTGCCAGCTCCCAGAGCACCAAAGCAAGGAAGGTGTTGCTACTCCCAGGGAAAGAAACTTATCCTCCCCCGAGAACAGCAACAAGGACTAGTCTGGTAGATCACAAAAGAAGGAATCATATCCACAGAAACCTTCGGTAGTGACCTAAGGGGGCTAAGCTCCCTTTGTCTGTGTCAGGCCAGCGAGGGGGACTCTGCCCCAAGCCAGACAAACACAGACTCAGACTAAAAAACTCTGTTGTTCTGTCCCTCTTTGAACCATACTACAGGAACAGGAAGGTACAGTAACACCCCAGTATAGTTTTATCGAAAATAAATTCGGAAAAAACCACTTAGGGATAAGCCCAAGGCTTAAACAGAGGGAAAGGGATTGCATACCTTCTCCGAAGAAAAGAAAGCAACCGGGGAGTATGATAAAGTATACTAAGGCTCCATAAGCAACTAGCCTAGGCACCAAGAGAATCGATTACCTAAATCACCGAAACTCACTCGTATACTATCTTGGAAATATTCCATCCAGTCTTAAATGTATAAAACATAGCCTAAAGCTTCAATAAAATTTTTATTACACTCGGGAAAAACCAAAATCATACATGAAGTACTAGGACCAAACGACTAGGCTACATGGCCTAGCGTAGGCCAGAATGGCGAATACTTCGCCAAATTAATACTAAGCACGAACGGAAATCCTATGTAATGCTAAATAGCTAAAATTTATTAAAGCAAAACAACCAGGAATGTCGCTCTGACTAACTAAACTTATACCTAGCGAGCGACAGCGTCCAGGACGCCTCTGGTAGGCTACGGCTCTTGTATCAAAGATTAATCCTATTAATCACTCAAAAATTTACCAAGAGCCTACATTTATACATAAAAGACATTATACTCAACTTATCAGAGGCCGACGAAGACGGAGAAGCCATGAAAAAGTAGAATAAATCCAAGATTTGCGAGAAACAGGAAAAAACACCGAGTTGTTAAGCTACGCAAAAAGGAATACAGATGGCGCCAGGATTGGCGCCAGGCACGCATACGAATCGGAGGATAAGGAAGCCTTGGGAGCGGCTCCCCTTTTTCTTTCCCGAATTCGTTTCTTGCCAATCCCTCCTACGAGACGAAATCTCTGTCCAGGATGCAGATTGCCATGTGGCGTGTCAAGAATACGTCCTCTGATATGTTGCGATATCCCTTTCACGAGGGATACTCGCTCCAGGAGTTAGAATTCTGGTACCTTAAGGTAAATTCTCTGGGAATATCGCCGTAGTTGTAATATACCCTAGGAAGCTACCCTATAGGAACTTCCATCAGGACGACATGGCTTGAGCCCAAAAATATATATATATATATGGACGTAGCTCGAGTAGTGGGAGATGAGTAGTCATACCCAGGTGAAGGGTTGCTTCTACTTGTGTGTTCACGTTTATCTAAACATTCAGCCGTAATTTTTAACGGGCCACGTACTCTACAACACCAATATTACGAAGACGAATCCTATCCGAATTTAACGATGAGCAATATAAAGAAAATATCCTGATAATATTCCACAGACAAATTCATCTTTACATGTACAATCAAGCCACGAGTTTGACTTATGAAATAAACCATAATTCAATTTACCCCAAGCTTCCACCCCCCCCCCCCACCCCCCACCCCAGATGCCACTACAAGTGTAACCCCCCAAAAATAGACTTCTCATGAAAGATGGAACCTGCAAAAGCCTTGATTGGATCGCGCAAACTGTAAGTTCAGAATATATAGTTGGAAAAGACGAGGAAATCAATGGTGAAGTCGACCTTAATCAAACTTCAAGAAAGACTGAATAGCAACGCACTGACTGACTAATTGACTAACTGATTGACTGGCTGGTTGACTGACTGATTAACTGACTGATTGACTTACTGTACTAATTAACTAAGTAACTTGATTGGTTGTATACGTGTAAAACATCGTGGCTGAAATTACGATGAATTGTTATACTAATTTGATGTTTACAAATAAGGTGTAAACAAGATAAAGAAGGGGCATATATAATAAAGTGAACGTGTGTATATATATATATATATATATATATATATATATATATATATATATATATATATATATATATATATATATATATATATGTATGTGTGTATGTGTATATATACATAAATATATATATATATATATATATATATATATATGTGTGTGTGTGTGTGTGTGTGTATGTATATACATATATATCCTGTCAAGCTGAGAGGTGAGATGAAGCAGTCATACCCTGGTGAGAGGGGACACCAAGAGAGGTACACTCGGAAGCCACACACTCCCCCACCAGTTACCGAACCAGCGGGTTGTAGTTAGAAAAGGTGGATGGGGTAGGAAGGGTTGAATCAGTGTGTGCGTGTGCGTGTGTGTGTGCATATCTATCTATTTATTTAGACGTCCTTTTTAACGGGTCGCGTACACTAGCGAAGAAAGAATAGACATTTCTCCTTTTCTATAGCAGCACTGAACCCGTTCAATCTTAATAGGTGGCAGGTCTGGATGTACGGTTTTGTATGTCTTATCTCCCTTGGGAGAAATTAAAAATAAAGGACTAGAGGGGCACTCAATAGAGCGCAGACCTCCACCGCTGCAGCTTATTTCTCGATATTTTGCTCGGCCGTGTGTTTGATTTTGACCTTAACATGTATTAGTTGGCGTGGATTCTGCATTGAGCCCTTACCTATTTGATCTGGTCATGGATGTAGTAACACAAGGTATTAGAGATCAGTCTCCTTGGTGTATGACTTTTGCTAATGATGTTATACTGTGTAGCACTAGGCGAGAGGTAGTAGAAGAGAAACTGGAGGAGTGGAGAAGAGAAATGGAAATTAGAGGATTGAGTATTTGAGATTGAAAAATGGTGAGAATGGGGGAGTTAGTTTACAAGGAGAGAGATTGAAAAGAGTTGAAAATTTCAAGTATTTAGGATCAACAGTTGCAGAGGATGGTGATCTCAGGGCAGAAATAAACCACAGAATACAAGCAGTTTGAAGTCTCTTTGACAACGATGTCCAAACTTATGGCTGATTACGTGAATTGGACATATTGCTTGACCGTGACCTTGACCTTTGACCTTAACCTTCCAAAATTTAATCATTTCCAGCTTTTTTACAGCAGTTAATTCCTGCAAGTTTCATTACTCTACGATTAAAATTGTGGCCAGGAAGCTGTTCAAAAAGAAACACAAACGCACACAAACACAAAAACAGGGGTGAAAACATTGCCTCCTTCCAACTTCGTTGGTGAAGGTAAAAATAGATATCGTACTAAGAAGGGGTACTGTAAAAAGAAGGGCGGGAAGTAGTTCACTACAAAATAATTAGGAAGGAGAAGCAAATTCTCTATCAATAAAGAAAGGGTGGAGAAGGATACAGTTTCAGTATAGGAAAAAGGACAAAGGCCAGTGGTTGGATTTACAAAGTAAAATAAGATATAGAAACCAACATTAAACCTAGTTTTCAAGATGGAATGTGCATTTCATATAAAAAATCATTAGACCAGTCACGATGTAACTGAACTACTGTCTACTTTTTAAACCAAAGTCACATCAATTACATATAATGTCATACTGAATAGTACCCGAAAATACCAATGATTTAACCTCGATATTTTTCTGCCCTCCCAGAGTCATTTACCATATATTTGAGTCATCCCACACTTGGGGATACCTCCCCAACCCACAGAGACTTCCCCACACAACCCTGTGACCTTGCCCCTCCCTACGGACATCCCCTACCACTGGTGACATATTTATTTATTTATTTATTCTTTATTGACAAAACTTTATATACATTGTAGTACAATAATTATATTTAGTTTACACAAAACAGTGGGTTTTATTCTGTAACAATTATACATTTTCCCCATTACATTATAAAATATTTTGTCCAGAAAAATTATATTTTCTTCCTAAAGAAATATAAGGCTATTAATCAACCATCACAACAAACCCCTCATACATCAACACCAAAACAAAACAAATGTTTAATTATAAATCTTTAACACTTCAAATATATACTGGCACAGGTCAATTACGTGGTTTTCTTCTCCAAACAGTGCGTCTATGTTCGTATAATTAAGATTACTAAATTTCTGCCTCTTCGATCGTGACATTGTACATTCAATTAGGACATGCACTTCATTCTGTACTGTCTGTGAATCACAATTACACACTCGCAACTCCCTTGGAGTTCTACTCCACCTTCCCGTCTCTATTCTTAGGTCGTGGGACATTAAACGTAATCTAGTGAAGGCAATTCGTATATAGTCTGGTACATAAACATTTTCACTGTACACTCTATGCCTTTGCAAGGATCTATTTAAAATTTCTCTGTACGTATAATATTTTGTTGCTGTTTCAGGTTTATTCCGGATTTCATTTTTCATTTGGTCAAGGCTTGACCTGATGATGTTATCAACTAGACAAGAATTCAAAAATCTGTAACCGGGTGTATTTTCACTTCTGCAAATTTCATAAATATAGTGGAACGGTTCTTCCATATCAATGTTCGCCATTTTCTTTTCTAAAAAAACGTTTCCTTCTTACTTGAACTTCACGATTAAAAGACTCAAGGCCACTCTCCAGTAAGCACAATGTCATAGGCGTATTATTTCTGACCCCCAATAAGCATCTAACAGCCTGGTTGTATATCCTCTCCATACATGTTACGTTGTTTGTAAGCCAACTCTCTGCACTATAAAGTAGTGAGGCTCCTAACGCTGCTTTGAACACTTTGACTTTATATGCATATGGCATAGTTGTATTGTTATAACAAAATATCGAGAACTTGTTAATGGTCTTTGCATTTTCAATTTCATGTTGTTTGAGCACTAATTGCATTTTGCCATCGCCCGTAAACCATGCACCAAGATACAAATATTTTTCACAATGGTCTATCTTAACATTATTTATGACTAGAGACTCTTTATCTCTTGCATTTCCATTTACTACAAAAAACTTAGTCTTTTTTTCGTTAACAATCATCCCATATAAGTTACAGTAATCCAACATAATCCCAATTTTCTCAAAACACTTTTCTCTTGATGTACTTAAAATAACTGTGTCATCCATCAATAATAGCGTATGCATTGTCCCTAAAAACCCATCTCTGCCAATTCCCTCTTTTATCATTTTAACCATTTTGTCTAGGTAGATAGTAAATAATAAACAGCTTGTTGGAGCACCCTGACGTATTCCAACAGTAGATATAATCACAGCTGATTTCAAGACACTTTTAGTACAAGCATAGATCTTATGAATGGCCATTAACATAGTCTTACCACAACCTTTCTCTTTTAGGCGCTCAATTAACTTATCTCTTGGAACACGGTCGTATGCTTTACTAAAATCTACAAATACAACATACAGCTTCTTTTTCTTAAAATTTGCGTAGTCCATCATAAGCCTCAAAGATAATATTTGTTCGATACACCCTCTACCCTTTTGGGCTCCAGCCTGACATTTATCTATACCAGCCCACAGATTTAAACGTCTCACCAACAGTGCATCATAAAATTTTGCGAAAGTGTTCATTATGCTTATGCCCCTGTAATTCCCACAGTCCATTCTATTACCTGATTTGAAGAGTGTAACTAACCTGTCATGACACCAAGCAAAAGGGTAAATAAAATTACAAAATAAAATGTTACAAATGGTAAGGAAAAAGCTCAGCCAAGTCATTGGCAAAAGCTACAATATACCAGGGCACACACCAACATAGCTTTTCCCCTTATTCATTTTTTTCACTGTCATATCTATCTCTTGATAAGTGAATGGGTCGTCTAATATAGGAATGTTAGGTGACGAAGATATATCGAGTGGTTGGATATTGTTTGCAAGATTAGGATCAGGATTAAAGAGCCTTTCGAAATGTAATTTGAAATGAACGTCATCCGGTTGAGTACTGTCATCATTATTCATTACATTCCCTTTCCAGTTAATTGACTTCCAAATAATTTTTGGATCATCCTTTTCAAATATCCTTTTCCACCTTGGGTGATTCTGATCCCATTCATTTTGATCCTGCTCTCTCCCATTTGGTAATTTACATTCTTTAGCCACCCTAATGATTATTATAGTGGCTGATTCCAATCCAGTACAAACTGAATTTACATTAATTTCATCCAAACTGGGAGGTATTGCATCCTCTATTGCTCGTTTAAATCTATTTATATCTACTTGCTTGCAAGCAAGTCCCCTCGTTATGCAACTGTGATCTCGATAATTAGTGTCAAAGTAAGATCTGCCCAAATCTCTTGCACGCTCAGTTAATAATGGAAGGGTCACATTCTTCGTACTAGAGAGATTAAGCTTCACCATCATCGGGGCATGGTCAGATATTAAAAAGTTTTGATTTATTTCAACAGACTTCAAGTGGTTAAGTGATTTTTGTGAAATAATGCACAAGTCAATTTCTGATACCCAGTCTGACCAACCCTGGTGACCTCCCCCATATCTGTGGTCCTCCCCACACCCCTGGGACTTCCCTACACATCCCTATGACTTACCCCACCCCTGGAAACCTCTCCCTCCTCGGGAGACCTCTCCCTACATCAGGTGACCTCCCCCAGGTCTTGGGACCTCCCAACACCCCCTGGGAATTCCTAACACCACTGGGGATCAACCCCACTCGTGGGGAATCGAAAAGATACAACACCACTCAGTGTGGCAATTTCTTTACATACAAAATAGCAAATACATGGAATAGGCTTCCAGCGAATGTAATAAACAGAAACACGGTAAACGAGTTCAAGAATAGGTTAGACAAGTTTATAAGAATTCTAAATGCTTAAACTAAATCCCTCTACCGAAGAGCAAATGGAGTCTCCGCGAATGGACTAAAAAGTCTTTGAGACATCCTAAATCCTTGTAACTACTTTTAACACCACTGTAGACCTCTCCTAACCCATGGAGACTTCCCCCATACCTCTGGAGAACTCACACGCCCCTGTAGACCACCAGCATCCCTAGATAACACTCCCGACATCCTTGGGGCGGTACCCATATTCCCTGGAAAACACACCTGGGGATCTCCCCGATCTGAACAGACTGACATGAGGCTCTCTTCATAGATTGTGTATGACAGATCTATTTTAATCATTAAAACTGAGGAACATAAGTTCATACAAATAAAAAAAAACACCTTTATTTTTACTTGTCAGATCCACGTACTGTAATCTAAAAACAATTACCAAAGTATGATGATGTTTTCACTTGCTCATTTTCAAAATAAATAATTTCCTTTATAGAAATAATGTGATATAATGAAATGCGGTATACAGTTTGTATTAAGTTAAAATCAGAAGTCCAAAACACCAATATTTGCTGAAAGATTGAAAATATTTAATAGGCTGAACTGCTAATCCGAAAGTACTCTCTCGCTTTAACAATTAAATTGAAAATATCAATATAAAGCCTGTCAAATATTATTTTTTTTAGTTGCATGCAGTGTAAAACAAATTAATTTTATATATGCAATAGATTACGCGTCAGTAACCAGTCATATTTATAATTGGAAGGTTAATAATTATTAGATTTTCATCCATTTAATGAAGGATTGCCAAGCGCACAAACACACAAACTCACACAAAGAATATAAAAACGAGTCTAAAACATTCTGGAACGCTAATACTTAATTGGGTTTCTGAAGAGAGAGAGAGAGAGAGAGAGAGAGAGAGAGAGAGAGAGAGAGAGAGAGAGAGAGAGAGAGAGATCAGTATTCCTAACACGATAAATGTGACAGCGTCATTCTAAAAAATATCTGATATTTTCCCAAAACTTTTCCTTGGTAATTCCTCTAATATTTTTCTTCTTCCTTTTCTTCCTTATCATGAACAGGAAGATTTTAGCATGAATGAGACGAATGTATACTTCGGATTTGAGAGAGAGAGAGAGAGAGAGAGAGAGAGAGAGAGAGAGAGAGAGAGAGAGAGAGAGAGAGATCATGATTCCTAACACGAGAAATGAAAACATTTGTCAGTTGCGTTTTATCAGCAAAACTCTCTGGTTGAACAGAACGTGCCCGGAAAACGACATGCCATCTGAATAATAAAAGGTCATATATGAATTCTACCATTCATTTCTCAAAAAATGTACTTGGATTCCTTTTAAATGACTTTATAAAAAGTTTACTCTGTTCAAAAGTTCAAACTTGCAGTCAATGATTTTGTGTCGAACAGGTTGACATAAACTTCATTTACAGTTTATGTATGAAGGTTCTATTTCAATGTTGTTACTGTTCTAATTTGATTTCATCTTAATTGTTCATTACTTCTCGTGTAGTTGATTTATTTCCTGTTTTCCTTTCCTCGCTGGGCTATTTTTCCTTGTTGGAGGCCTTGGGCTTATAGCATCCTACTTTTCCAAATAGTGTTGTAGCTTAGCTAATAATAATAATAATAATAATAATAATAATAATGATAATAATAATAATTCATAACAGACTTATATAATCCTGCTTGACCTATTTTGAGTTTTTCCTTTCAGACAACCAGGGAAGAAGTTCTCCCTTCCAGATTTCCGCCTCCAAAATATTAGTTGACAAAGAAGATTCTTAATCCTGAGATACATAATTAGATGATTGAATTAGCAAGAAGAAGAAGAAGAAGAAGAAGAAGAAGAAGAAGAAGAAGAAGAAGAAGAAGAAAGATGCTAACTTGGAAAGGTAAAGTTTAACTAAATCAGGAAAGGAAACTTGACTCCGTGACTAGAAGTTCGTCTCTCTCTCTCTCTCTCTCTCTCTCTCTCTCTCTCTCTCTCTCTCTCTCTCTCTCTCTCTCTCTCTCTCTCTCTCTCTCTCTCATTATTCTTTTACAAAGCGTGACTATTCTAGCACGTGAAAAGGATCATATCTGGCGGATGTCCAGATTAACCCTTCCCTAGATTAGCTTAAATTTATATCATTTGATAAAGTCTTATAAGAATTATGCTTATTTAAAACTCCAGATAATAACGTGGATGAATAGAATAAGCAAAAAAGATGTAAGAATTGTGCTTATTTAAAACTTCAGTTAATAACGTGGATGAATAGAATAAGCCAAAATAAGATGTAAGAATTATGCTGATTTAAAACTACAGTTAATAACGTGGATGAATAGAATAAGCAAATAAGGTGTAAGAATTATGCTGATTTAAAACTCCAGTTAATAACGTGGATGAATAGAATAAGCAAAAAAGATGTAAGAATTGTGCTTATCTACAACTCCAGTTAATAACGTGGATGAATAGAATAAGCCAAAATAAGGTGTAAAACGTATTTTGGTACCCACGAGACAAAAACGGGTTATCCAAAAACTTGATTTTCAAAATGGTAAACAACTTTTTTTTTCGGTTGTGTTGGAATGAAGTGTAACTTTAAAAGGGGGGGGGGGTTGGGGGGGGGGGGGGTTAGGGGGACATTTTAGAAGACACCCTCGGTTCACAGTTGTATTCACAGGCTTTAAAGGCCGCTCATGAACGGCAGGGACAAGGGACAGTGCATTGTCCTATCAAGCAGGACAATCCCCTAAAGACTGACGATATATACATATGATCAGCGCCCAAACCCCCTTTCCACCCAAGCTAGAACCAAGTAGGGCCAGGTAATGGCTGCCGATGGCTCAGCAGATAGATCTATAGGCTCCCCCAAACCACCCATCCTTAGCTCACAAGGATGGTGTGGTTGCAGCGACCAAGGAAATCAACGAACCCCAGTCTGGCGTTCACAAGTCAAGGACGTTATCACATCGGCCACCACAACCCAATAAATAAATTTCAGAATATATTTTCAATCGTATCGATGCAATTAAATATGCTTTGCAATTTAACTAGTATGAAGCTGTTAATTAATTTTGCAAAGTTATTCTTTATTTTTTTTTTTTAACTTTCGAGATGAAACTTTACTGTCTATATAAAAAAAATTTGAAATGTTGTTTATCCCAGTCAGGAAGAATAAACGTTTAAATTTTATTCATTGCAATATCACTATGAGATTTTAAGTTTGCAAATCTCTCTCTCTCTCTCTCTCTCTCTCTCTCTCTCTCTCTCTCTCTCTCTCTCTCTCTCATTGCTATACTTTTATTGGATATTTTGGTGTCCATTTTGCATTAAACTGAATGCATAAAATGGTACATTTCATCATGTGAATAAATATCATAGTGAGTATAAACTGATGTAAAAAAAAAAATTACATTTTATAAGCTGAAACTAATTATATATACAATTTTTTCTACTTACTATATTTCAATGCAAAATAACAAATATCCATTATTATTTCATGATTATTTATTTCCTTTATAATTTTACTTTACGTGATTTGGTAATCTAGAAAAAAAAAACAATAATAATGTAACGTTTAATTAATCGGAATAGACTTTAGCCTACGGAAATTGGAAGAAAGATACAGAAGTTGTTGTTGTTATTAATGTTGTTTATGTGTTGTTCTTTTGTTGTTGTTGTTGTTGTTCTTGTTGTTGCTGTATATAAATTTGTGGGACCAACAAAGACAACACACCGATTTCTATTCGAATATTGAAAATTAGCTCATATCCTGTACTCAGTTCCACAAGGAATTATACTGATAATGGTGGTAAATAATTCTAAGAGTGAGGTAAGAGGAAGAGGAGGAGGAGGAAGAAGAGGAATAAAGAGTAAAGAGGATGAATCTGAGAGGAGATGGCAGAACACTTGGCTCGCATTTGCAAGATAAGTGGTTTGATTCCATATCTGATGCTGTTATTCCCTACCGAAGTCTGCTGGATTGGGGTTCGAGTCCCGCTCAAACTCGTTTGTTTCTTTGGTTGCTGCAATCTCATCATCCTTGTTAGCTAAGGATGAGGGGTTTGGGGAAGCCTATAGGGATATGTGCTGAGTCATGAGCAGCCATTACCTGACAAGCCCTGGTCCTAGCATGGGTGGAGAGGGGAATTAGGCGTTGATCATATGTATATAGGGTCAGTCTCTAGGGCATTGTCCTGCTTGATAGGGCAATGCCCCTGTCCCTTGCCTCTGTCATTCATGAGCGGCCTTTAAACCTTTAAACATGCCACAAAGAAAGGTAGAGACTCTTGTTTTATCTAAGATTTGAACTAAAATTAACCATCACAATAACAGTTCATTGTAAAAAAAAAATTGCATTAAAAACGGTAAATGCCTAGCAACATTTATTCCTGGATTTTTACCGTTATACAAACGGATATATTGACGTAAAGGAGTGATAATACTGTCACCAACCCGTAAGAAATAATAACAAAGTGGGGTCAACTTACGGTCGCCTGTAATTTACTGAAATACGGCTGAGAACAGTATATCTTTACGTAGAATTTCCGATTAAAATTACGGTTTTTTTTAACAGTGTTGTTCATTACATTAGTTTACGTTCGATTGGAATTCTCTTTGTAAACTGTGACTTACGCGTGCTTCCAAACATGATGTTTTGTAATGCCCCTGCATAATGCATATCCATATTTATTCATTTAGGGTAAATCCCGTCGCAAATAGTTAAACCCGAATTTTGAAACATAGCTTTTACTAAAAACTCATCAATTGAGGTCCATAACAAAAGCCTATTTATTGCGAATAATAAATCTGCTTAGTGTTGTAAAAACATCCATTTATTAATTGTAATGCAGCGATTGAAAACATATGATTCGTTATTAATAAACTGTTTCCTTTTACGAGTAAATTCATCCAATCTTCATTAGCTGATCTTCTCTAAATATTCATTACATTCCTATTCCACTCATGAATGTCAAAGACAATGGACAGTGACAATTCCCTAGCAGGACAATGCCCTAGAGACTGACCATTCATACATATGATCAGCGCCAAAGCTCCTTTCCACCCCAGGGAGGGCCAGGCAATGGCTGCTATTGACTCAGAAAGTAGGTTACTTCAATTACCCCATCCTAAGCTCACAAGGATGGTGAGGTTGCAGACACTACAAAAAAACTAACGAGCTTGAGCTGGACTCGAACCCAAGTATAACAAATCACAGGGCAGGAACGTTTTCTAATAGGATGCAACGATTATCAAATGGTTAAAAGATTTAAAAATCACTAATGAGCAACATAGACTATAGTAAATTTTTTTTAATGAGACGCATTTGCACTGACTCGTAGTGGTGGCCTTTTAGCTCGGAAGTTTCCTGCTATCTGATTGGTTAGAATGATCTTGTCCAACCAATCAGCGATCAGGAAACTTTTCCAAGCTAAAAGGGTACCCCTTCGAGTCAGTGCAAATCTGCCTCGCTAAAAAGAATTGACTATAGGGACAGGCAATTACTCTCCACCCAACTAAGCACAAAGGTGCAAAAGACAATGGGTGGGTGCCTTAAATATGTGAAATTGTCAAGTCGTATGCAACACTCTCTCTCTCTCTCTCTCTCTCTCTCTCTCTCTCTCTCTCTCTCTCTCTCTCTCTCTCTCTCTCTCTCTCTCTCGGTAAACGAATTCTAGAATAATTTAGACAAGATTAAAGAAACTCTCTAATTAATAACTAAAAAGTTTAAACTAATTCGCTCTACCCAGGGCAAATGGAGTCTCCGCGGATAGACTAAAAAGTCTTTGAGACATTCTAAATCATTGTAACTCCTTTAACTCTCTTTCAAACCACAATATAGCAATGGGATCATAACCGGAATCAATAAGAGAATCCTACACTGGCTAGTACAGTGGTACTGTGTTTGCCAAGCATTCGCATGGCAACATATCGATTCCAGATGTTTCCTGGGGAAAGCCACTGCAGTGGTTAGTCACTACATTGGAGTGTTGGGCTTGCCCGGCTGACGTTATGGTGAGCATCTATTCAAATGAAACTGGAACTGGGAACTGAAGCCAGACACCTTTAACCTTTACAAAGGATAATATTTCAACGTAAACAAAACAAAAATAAATAAAAAACACATCACCCCTTACCTTAAGAGACAGTCAAATCTCAGGAGCTTCGTAATTCCCTTCTAATCTTCAGAGCCATAAACACCTGTAAATAAAACGACGAGTTTTATTTATTTGATTCAGCAGAAAATAGTTGAATTGATTTGATCATTCTTTGAGGGTTATATAACACAAAACTATATATATATATATATATATATATATATATATATATATATATATATATATATATATATATATATATATATATATATATATATATATATATATATATATATATAAACACAAAGTAACTCTTAAACAACCGTCAACACACATTTACACATATAAATATATATACTGTAAATATGTACGTGTGTTTGTGTGTGTGTATGTCTAAGTTTGCTTAAGGGGCGAGTTGGTGAGCTTCTGTGTTTATATATACATATACAGAATATAAATATCTATACATGTATATATATGCATGTACATAAAATTTTTATATATATATATATATATATATATATATATATATATATATATATATGTGTGTGTGTGTGTGTGTGTGTGTGTGTGTGTGTGTGTGTGTGTGTGTTTAGTCTGTGTTAGCGTATGAGGCCATATTGGTGGCGCTAGGAACAAAGCCCCCCCCACCCCCACCCCCACCCCCACCGACGCCTCTGAATACTTACTGAGTTACAAAAACTCTTTAGGAAGAGAGAGAGAGAGAGAGAGAGAGAGAGAGAGAGAGAGAGAGAGAGAGAGCATAAGTTCACTCTGTCCTTAAACTTTCAATGACTCTGCGTAGGTAGGCACACTCAACTTGACCTTTTGCTTTTATAAGAGGCTCATTCTTTTGGTAAGTCACCCATAGAATGATCTCTTGAGGTAATAGTCTATAGAATATGATAAGATCTGTCCAAGAAAGAATCTCTATTCTTACTTTTTCTAACGTCAGAAAAAAAAAATGTTTGCTAGACACAGTTATTAAGCTAAATATTATCTTAATTTATTTTAATTTAATAATATATTAATATCTATATATATATATATATATATATATATATATATATATATATATATATATATATGTATGTATGTATATATATATATATGTGTGTGTGTGTGTGTGTATTGGTGTATGTATGTCTACGCGTTTATGTGTACTTGTGTGCGAGTTCTAATCATTTCAATTTATCATTAAACTAAACATCTATCACTTCTAATAGTTTCTATAAAATATTGATCTTAATATCCATAAATAATCAATATCTTACCAAAATAATGAAATCATATAAATGATAATGATAAATGTAAACTCCCAATATATTGTCTTATCTAACTCTTTCAACAAGAAGATTTTGAATAAGATTTTTATAAATCCAAATATACTCAGGTTCAGCATTTATCCTAAACAAAAACATAGCGAACATTAGTCAAGGTAGATAGAATAAAATAAATAAACAAATGGGGCAATTAAAATATACATATGGGACTAAATTATTGAAAAAAATGAGAAGAAATTAGGAGAAACTTTAATTCGAAAGTATCTATACTCAGCCCGATTAGTAATTTCTCCAAGATATATCTCTTCTTTGTATTATTTAAAAAGCAAGCGTATTTCTTAGCTAATATACTCAGTACCTTAAAAGCCTTTCAGGACGGTAGAAGTCTGAACACAATCTTTGACAACGAAGAGAAGACTGATCTACTGCAATGTAATTGTTCAGTGGCTACTTTCCTCTTGGTAAGGGAAGAAGAGACTCTTTAGCTATGGTAAACAGCTCTTCTAGGAGGACACTCTAAAATCGAACCATTGTTCTCTAGTCTTGGGTAATGCTTTAGCCTCTGTACCATGGTCTTCCACTGCCTTGGGTTAGAGTTCTCTTGCTTGAGGGTACACTCGGGCACACTGTTCTATCTAGTTTTTCTTCCTCTTGTTATGTCAAGTTTTTATAGTTAAATAGGAAATATTTATTTTGATGTTACTTTTCTTAAAATATTTTATTTTTCCTTATTTCCTTTCCTCACTGGGCTCTTTTCCCTGTTGGGGCCCCTGGGCTTATAGCATCCTACTTTTCCAACTAGGGTTGTAGCTTAGCACTTAATAATAATAATAATAATTAACTATTATCATAAAAACATTTAGATAATTTGCGAAACGTTTTTTGAGGTAATGTTTTCGGAAAGTAGCTAACAATGGCAACGTTTTTTTTTTTAGGAAATTCTACCCCTTCTTTTGTTCTCCTTGCTTCCTATAGTCTTTCTTCTTTCAAACGACGAATTTTCCAATACCTTTTTGGCTGAGAAGTGATTCCACGAAATCATATCTAAACATTTATGAAATCTCTATCAATCCACAGCATTTTGCTAAAACCTTCCATACCATAGATAGATTAAAATCCTAAAATTATGTATTATGATACTAGCAGTATATGAAAATGGCCAAAGCACGTTATCATCAGCTGAATATGTTTGTTTTAGAAATTTCCAAGTAATGAATCGTCTATTTTATCTTTCATAAAAAAAAATTACCCAAATGAAAAATAAAAGATCATACTGTACTAAGCTAAATTTAATCGCTTTAGAAATTTGAATGCAATGAATGATCTATTTTATCATTCATAAAAAAATTACCCAAATGCAAAATAAAAGATGAGACTGTAACATCCCTAAAATAAATTTACTCGCTTTAGAAATTTCAAAGTAAAGAATCATTCATTTTATCATTCATAAAAAAAAAAAAATACCCAAATGCAAATTAAAGATCAGACTGTAACAACATTAAGCTAAATTTACTCGCTTTAGAAATTTCAAAGTAAAGAATCATTCATTTTATCATTCATAAAAAAAAAAAAATACCCAAATGAAAATTAAAGATCATACTGTAACATTACTAGAACATTTGACCGAAGCTAGAGAGTTACGGGGTCCTTTGACTAGCCAGACAGCACTACATTGGATCTTTATCTCTCGTTACGGTTCTTTTCCTTTGCCTACACAGACACCGAATAGTCTGTCCTCATACACCTGACAACACTGAGATTACCAAACAATTCTTCTTTACCAAAGGGGTTAACTACTGCAATGTAATTGTTCAGAGGATACTTACCTCTTGGTAAGGGTAGAAGAGACTCTTTAGCTATGGTAAGCAGCTTTTCTAGGAGAAGGACACTCCAAAATCAAACCATTGTTCTCTAGTTTGGGTGGTGCCATGGCCTCTGTACCATGGTCTTTCACTGTCTTTGGTTAGAGTTCTCTTGCTTGAGGGTACACTCAGGCACACTGTTCTATCTAGTTTCTCTTCCTCTTGTTTTGTTGAAGTTTTTATAGTTTATATAGGAAATATTTATTTCAAGTTTTTGCTATTCTAAAAGTATTTTATTTTTCCTTGTTTCCTTTCCTCACCGGGCTATTTTCCCTGTTGGAGCCCCTGGGCTTATAGCATCCTGCTTTTCCAACTAGGGTTGTAGCTTAGCATTTAATAATAATAATAATAATAATAATAATAATATTAATAATAATAATAATAATAATAATAATAATAATAATAAGCGATTTCCTCCGAGAGTAAATTAAAAGGAGAAATGAACAATAAATCAGGGGAGAGAAAAATAAATCAGTGGGAATCGTCAATATATAAAAAGCAAAACTACTGGTTGTTCGTGCAGAGGCCCATAAACCCAAAGAACACTGTATGTTACATACAGTGGTCCGTGGGTTTATGGAGATGAAAAACGATAGCAGTGTCTTGTATGTTTGGAAGATGAAGGAAATTTTTTCATTACAGAAAATATATTGTATTGATAGAATTTTATCATTAGACTAGCGTACGCGACCCGTCAAAATGATGGCTTAATATCTAGATAGATATACAAACACAAGCACACACAGATTCAACCCTTTCCATCCCATTCCCATTTCTAAATACAACATGGCAGTTTCGGCAATTTGTGAGTGTGAGTGTGGTTTTCGTTTGTACCTCTCAAGAATAAAAAAAAAAAAACGAAGTCGAGAAGCTGTTTTCCTCAGAGACAAGAATATTATTGGATTTATTGGAGATGCACCGTATGCCTTAGGCCTTAGGCCTTAGGCCATTCAATACCAAAAGCATTATCCCCTCCCATTTATCAGAACTTACACATATAGTCAACCCCTCTAAGCAAAGATCAATAGCCCTTATAGAAGACAAGATTTTAACCCTGTTGGAAAAAGTGTCTTTCATCCAAACAAGAATTACTATCTTGGAGATATCCTACAGAACAAAATCCTTTTAGAACCAAGGAAAATACAATATGGCAAGACATAAAGAAATGACGGTTCTATACATTAGCCGTAGGCTCCATGTCAACCATTGAAACATGTCCTTTGATAGTTTCAGATACCAATATATTTTTTTTATTTAAAAACATAATTAGATAAACAGTAAAAATTACAATTTTAAATGCAATATATGTAAAATACAAAATTATTCATGTAAATATACTATGATGCATATATATAATAAATTGTAAGATTATAAAATTGTATTTCCTAATAGAAGATGAAAAAAAAAAATTGCAATTGTAAATACAGTATATGTAAAATACAAAATTATTCATGTAAATATACTATTAGTATATATGTAATAAATTGTAAGATTATAGAATTGTATTTCCTAATAAAAGATAAAAAAAAAATCGGCTTCAAAGGTAGTTAGTTATCTTAGCCTTCAGGGGACTTACCTTTTACAAGGTATTTCTTGTACTGAGAGATTATATAGGATTTATGAATATGGGCTATATACCCCGTCTCTGGGCCTGAGAGGCTATTCAGCACCGAAGGACAGCTGTGAGGAAAACCTAGCTGTTGGACTATGAAGTATAACTTAGTAGAGGATAGACAGCAAGGTAGTAGGTTGGTCAGGGCACCAGCCGCCCGTTGACATACTACCGCTAGAGAGTTATAGGGTCCTTTAACTGGTCAGACAGTACTACATTGGATCCTTCTCTCTGGTTACGGTTCTTTCCTTTTGCCTACACATACACCGAATAGTCTGGCCTGTTCTTTAAAGATTCTCCTCTGTCCTCATACACCTGACAACACAGATTACCCAACAATTCTTCTTCACCCAAGGGGTTAACTACGGCACTGTAATTGCTCAGTAGCTACTTTCCTCTTGTTAAGGGTAGAAGAGACTCTTTAGCTATGATAAGCACCTCTTCTACGAGAAGGACACTCCAAAATCAAACCACTGTTCTCTAGTCTCGGGTAGTGTCATAGCTTCTGTACCATGGCCTTTTACTGTCTTGGATTAGAGTTCTCTTGCTTGAGGGTACACTCGGGCACACTATTCTATCTAATTTCTCTTCCTCTTGTTTTGTTAAAGTATTTATAGTTTATATAGGAATTATTTATTTTAATGTTGTTACTGACCTTAAAATATTTTCTTTTTCCTTGTTTCCTTTCCTCACTGAGCTATTTTCCCTGTTGGGGCCCCTGGGCTTATAGCATTCTGCTTTTCTGACTAGGGATGTAGCTTAGCAATAAATAATAATAATAATAATAATAATAATAATAATAATAATAGAAGAGGAAAGGAAGTAGATTGATTGATTTGATTGATTTGAGGTTTTCTAGCAGCGTGACATCTAAGGTCATTGACGCCGATATCCTTTATTATAAATAAAGAATAAAAGAGTATTCAATTAAAACCATAATAGCAAAGATGTCATTTTAAAAGTTAAAGAGCTTTCAGAAGACCTGCTTCTTAAGTAAAGCTAAAAATACCGCTAGCATTGTACAACACATCATGTCCAAGAATCTTGGAAATGATGAACCTGCTATCCTGGGATACAAAACAACCATAACATTGGGCCGAAGGAACACAGCACTGAATCTTAAATTATGCCTACAGTACACCATGTGAGGTACACTCAATGTATTATTCCCCCGAGACTACCCCTTCCCCAACCCTCGGTAAAAAATTCACTCAAAAAAACAGATGAATAATTATCTTTCAGAATTTTGACAATGCTACGAATTTGAATTTCAATATTTGTAACCGAAAGAACACTGCAAGGAGCCTTAAATAATGCCTACAGTACACCATGTGAAGTGCACTCAAGGCATTGTTATACAGCTCCCCCACCCACCTCCCACCCCACCCCACCCCAGCATCAGTAGAAATTTCAGTCAAAATATGAGGAACTAGAGGGGCACTCAGTAGAGCACAGACCACCACCGTGGCAGCTTATTTCTCGACCTTTTCCTCAACCTTGACCTTGACCTTTGACCTTAACATGTATTAATTGTCGTGGATTTTCATACACTCAAATATAAACCAAGTTTGAAGTCTCTGTGACAACGATGTCCAAACATATGGCTGATTACATAAATTAGAAATTTTGCTTGACCGTGACCCTGACCTTTGACCTTGACCTCAAATTTAATCATTACCAGTTTTTTACATATCAACTAATCCCTGCAAGTTTCATTACTCTAAGATTAGAATTGTGGCCAGGAAGCTGTTCACAAACAAACACACAAACACATAAATACACAAACGGACGAAAACATAACCTCCTTCCAACTTCGTTGGCGGAGGTAATAATTCTCTTTAAAAAGCTACATAATGGGACGAATCTTAATTTCCACGATTTCTGAAAACCCTACTGAAATCTCGTTTGATCCCATCACACGGAGAGAGAGAGAGAGAGAGAGAGAGAGAGAGAGAGAGAGAGAGAGAGAGAGAGAGAGAGAGAGTGAACTATTTTATTTAAAACGGCTTCTTCTTGATGTGTATCATAAATCATATCATAGCTCTGTTATAAAAAATAATATCATTAGATATATTTTTTTTACGATTCTATTAAAATATATCAAGGCTGTTCAGATTACGCTCTTTTAGGATCTAAAAAAAAAAGTAAAATAGCTTTTTTCCATGTTACATCAATATAAGAATTACCAAAATCAGATACGGTTTTAATGCTTATATATAAAAAAAAATGTCGTTTTAGTTTATTCGTGGAAAAAACAATATTGAACTAAACCTTAACAAAAATATATGTATACATGAACGAGATACTTAGGTTCATATGAGATTTGCTTTGTGAGTATTGATAATATAGTTCACAGAAATAAGAGAAAAGTGGGTTTCATAATACTAAACGATCCGAGAAAATAAAAATATAACTTCAGTATGATATTAATTATACTAATGATGATTTAGGGGCAGGGTAGGTGGGTGGGTAGGGTTGTCCTACAAATACTAATAATGATTTAGGGGGAGGAGCAAGAGGGTGGGTAGGGATGTCCTGCAATTGCAACTTTACAAAACAGCTAATTGAAAATGATTGCCTTAGAGGAGGTAACAACGTTGAAAGCAATACAAGGAAATTTCTTGATATAATATTCTTCTTTGGATAATAGATCAGTGCGAGGGTCTACAGAGACCAATAGAATGAAATTGTATAGTTGTATGGCATTCAAGCCATAAAACCCGGAGCTGGAACCGGGGAGGCGCATTGAACGCCAATGTATGGGGAGTAATATTTACAAAGTAAATCCTAGTTTTTAAATTGTGGATCTTTGCTCCGCCGTGGCGCACTTCCCTTGCAAATAAACATTATCTCATTGCTCCTCTGTTCAGGAAAGCGGTATATGGATGTGCTGCGCACGCCAGTGTCATGGGTAGATACAATACTTTTAAAAAGATATAATAAAGGACAAAAATGTCTTTTCCCAAGGTGTGAGCAGCGAGGCAAGACGAGATTTGACTACGGCCCTGTTTGGGCAATCCTGTCAATCTCTTCATTTTCGTCAGCATTTCGGAAATAAACCAAGCCTCGCCGAGAGCGACTGCCGTGATAAGAAAACTGTCTTGTTTGACCAAGATGTCATCCTCTTAATTAGTGGAGTCAGCATATTTTGAGAAACCGTGCCTGAGGGAAATCCTTGTTTAAGATATATGTCATCATGGAAGGACACGCGCTGCCCTTTTGTTACGACTTAACACGTGTTCCAGAAATTTCTTCTAGAAGCTTCCATGGCATGATTGAAGTGGGCGTTTTTAAGGAAGCCAATAGAGATGCAGAATTGTTAAAAAGAACGCCTTCTATGGAGATGACCACTGTAATTAACTCCGCCCATACATGGATATATAAACTTCAAGAAGAGATTGTCCAAGAGCGATAGGATAGGACATAAGACAAGAAGCAGATAAGATCCAAGTCCTAACGAGATAAGAAACATAGAACTCCAGAAGTCTGATAGAGCCAGATTCTAACCTTCCCTTCAGACAACAAAAGCCTATCTCTAAAAGATCCTGCTATGGCCGAGAAGAAGAGGCAAATTGAAGCAGCCAGCCCTCCCTGCTTGTGATAAGAAGTAGCCAATACTGCCTGCAGCCTGCCTTCGTCCAACAGTTTCATCGAATTCTTGGAAGAAGACCTCTGGTGTCCCTTCTTGATGCCACCCTTTTTGTGACGTCTTCGAATCCGGTCATCGTGCCAGTTTCATCTGAACTTCAGCCGCCCTTCTGCAACGTTCTCAAGCCTGAAGTCTCTGCACCAGTATCGTCTCAGCAGCTGCAGAAAACTATTCCTTAAGTATTTCCACCTTACTGACTGTTCCCCTTTTCTGATGGTTTTTGATTGATTTGGTTTGTCAGTTAAAGTAACCAAAGAAGTAACATTAATTTTCTTTGTAAGTTTGTGAACAAACATGTGTTTTTTCGTGAGTTTCTTTTTATATTTATTTCCCATGTTTCAATGTTGGTTGCTGGTGATATTTATTTTACTTATTAAAAGA
>NC_090736.1:132347560-132352560 GCF_036898095.1 Palaemon carinicauda
TATATATATACATATATATATATATATATCTAATTCACTACATAAATCTAAAACAACTATGCTGTATTTTTCTTTACTTTTTCAATCTCACTTTTAGGTAAACATCACAACAATATAACGCTGTCTAACACTGAATCTGAATGTGTGTGTGGGTGTTTGTAGATAAAAAATCCAATGAAAATCTCTATGAATCACATAAATTAGCTTCTCCATCACCATCATCAACATCATCATCAAATTCATCAACACCACAATTATCAATAATGTTGATTTACATAACACAAAACAATAAACGAATAATTGAAGTTTACATTATGATAAAATAAATCAAGAAAAAAAATATGTCAGGAAAAGCAGAAGCAGGAGGAGAAATCCAAAGCTTGGTAGGATAAAGAAAGTCCCTTTAAAAAAAAAAGAGAAAAAAAATATCATCTGGTGAAGCCAAGTCAATTTTAATCAGTTTTACCATAAAGATTTTTTATAAATGAGCTTTTAAAGATTATAGCATGATGATATATGACATTAATGATGCCTTAGTTTCATCCATAACTTAATTATAGTAATTTTAGAGTTGGCATCAGTTGAGAACTGAAATTTAAAATTGCACTTATACTTCTCATAGCAAATATGCAAAATATCTATTTGGAAGGTTGAAATATATAAAAGAGAAACACTGACTTGAAAATGAGGAAAGAAAAGTACTTAATACAGCCAGAGCAAGGTTGACATATAAAAGAGTAACATAGACTACACTAAATTTCTTTTTAATGAGGCACATTTGCACTGACTCGCAGCGGTGCCCTTTTAGCTCGGACAAGTTTCCTGCTGTCTGATTGGCTAGAATTATCTTGTCCAACCAATCAGCGATCAGGATACTTTTCCGAGCTAAAAGGGCACCCCTGCGAGTCGGTGCAAATCTGCCTCCCTAAAAAGAATTGACTATAGTAAATATAATATTTTACCTTCTAACATTACATGATAAATTTAAAACGGCCACATTTACCCAATTTCGAGTCATATAAATCATGGACTGGAAAATGGGGGGGAGGGGAATATATTTAATACAGCCCCATTAGCCCATCTTTAAGCCAGAAAATGCGTCTTTTCAAGAATGAGAAAGACGAGAAATTTAAGCAGATTAAAATTTACAAAAAGTAACATGGACTGGAAAACGAGGAGAGAAATAAACCAAAAAAAAAGTTATTTCATACAACCCCATTTACCCATTTTTAAGTCCAGAAAATAGAAAAAAAGTCGTCTCAACAATGAGAAAGACGAGAAATTGAAGCAGAGTAAAATATACAAAAAGTAACATGGACTGGAATACGAGGAGAGAAAAAAAAAATAAAATAAAAAAGATATTTCATACAACCCCATTTACCCATTTTCAAGTCCAGAAAATAGAAAAAAAATCGTCTTTTCAAGAATGAGAGAGAAAAGAAATTAAGGCATGGTTGAAATATATAAAAAATTAACCTGGACTAGAAAATGAGGAAAGAAATAAAAAAAATATATAATACAGCCTCATTTGGCCCTTTTCAAGTCATGAAAAATAGGAAAAAAATCGTGTCTTCAAGAATGAAAAAGAGAAGAAATTAAAGCATGATTGAAATATATAAAAAAGTAACCTGGACTAGAAAATGAGGAAAGAAAAAAAAATGAAAAATATAATACATCCTCATTTGTCACTTTTCAATTCATGACAATAGAAAAAAATCGTCTCTTCAAGAATGAAAAAGAGGAGAAATTAAACCACGTTGAAATACATAAAAAAGTAACCTGTACTAGAAAATGAGTAAAGAAAAGAAAAGGAAAAATATAATACTGCCTCATTTGCCACTTTTCAAGTCATGAAAATAAAATATAAAATTGTCTCAAGAATGGGAAAGAAGAAAAATCAAACCACTTTGAAATATATAAGAAAGTAACCTGGACTAGAGAATCAGGAAAGAAATAAAAAAGATATTATATATAATACAGCCTCATTTATCCATTTTCAAGTCATGAAAATAAAAAATTTCGTCTCTTCAAGAACGAAAAAGAAGAGAAATTAAGGCTTTTAAAAAGTGAGGTTGTTAAGAAAGGATAGAAAGAGTATATAATTGCCCAACGTCAATGAGAAATTACGGATGCTGATGAGGTTGGGGAGGGAATGAGGGAGAGGGAAGAGGGAGAGTGAGAGTGAGAGAGGAGGGAGAGTGAGGGAGGGGGGAGAGTGAGAGAGGAGGGAGAGTGAGAGAGGGGGGAGAGTGAGAGAGTTCCTCAAATACAACTTTTACAAAGAGCTGAGTAAGAAGGAATGCCTCACAGAGGCAATAGCATTCGAGGCACGGCGAGGTACCGGGAAACTTGGTCTGGAGGATGATTTTTTTATTTTTTTACTTTTTTTTCATTTCTATCTTCTTTTGAAGTTTGATCGATATTTCAGGAGCTGGAGGCATCTGTGACTATGGTTTATAGAAGAAAAAATGCACAAAATAAATAAATATATATATATATATATAGAGAGAGAGAGAGAGAGAGAGAGAGAGAGAGAGCGAGAGAGAGAGAGAGAGAGAGAGAGAGAGGGAGAGAGAGAGAGAGAGAGAGAATGTGTTTAATTAACTAAAAAATTTTATACTTAACTGAGATACTACTAACAAACAATAATAACATAGTTTCAAGAAAGGAACAAAGAAAAATATGAAAAATAATTCATATATAGCCTATATATACATATATATATATATATATATATATATACATACATACATACATACATACATACAAAGAAAACAAGAGATAAGAGATAGGAGAAATGAAAAAAAAGGTGAAACAGATTTTTCCAAGACTGTTGCTCTAAAAAAAAAGATTAAACCTCCAACGTTCAATACTAAAAGAATGCCTTTAACAGAGGTTGATAAGATTAGCCTTGAGACTTTCAAAGAAACTATCTGAACGTCCATTAGAAAAAACAAATTTCATAGAAGCAAGACAAGGTGATATATAATTAGAATAACGGTATTATTTCAAAATCCAGATAACTGTTTAGACGGGGTCATCTCTCTCTCTCTCTCTCTCTCTCTCTCTCTCTCTCTCTCTCTCTCTCTCTTAATATATATACAGAGAGAGAGAGAGAGAGAGAGAGAGAGAGAGAGAGAGAGAGAGACTGCTCTCTAACGATGATTAAAATTTAGTGTTGATAACATAAAACAAAACAGAGGAGCAATGAAATAATGTTTATTTACGAGCGAAGCGAGCCATGGCGGAGCAAAGACCATTTGAGGGAATCTATATAAATTACACAGATAATCAAATTTGGCCCAATCAGGACCTGGTTGGGAGGGAACGTCTTTGAGAGAGAGAGAGAGAGAGAGAGAGAGAGAGAGAGAGAGAGAGAGAGAGACTGCACGCTAACGATGTTGAACAGTTAGTTTTATGTTAAGAAATCAATGGAATAATAAATCTGTCTAGATGTTTTGAGGGGCAGATGGAGATGGTTTAGGGATGCTCTTCGCAATCCCCAAGAGAGATTAGTTCACCAAACTTTCAACTGGGCTCCACAAGCCACTAGAAGAGTTGGAAGACCCAGACCTACATGACTGAGGACTATGGAGCGTGAAGTAGGAGAGGGCGAATAAAGAAGTATTGATTTTAAAGCTCAAGATAGAGATGACTGGCGAAATCTAACTGAGGCCCTTTGCGTCGATAGGTGTAGCAGGAGATGATGATGAGATGTTTTAAAGGGACGTATAGTTAATGGATTGGTACTCACACAAACACAGTTATTGGTAATTAATGAGGTGACATTCTCATTTAAATATTTGTTAATTCAATTCCTTCTTAGATATATAATCAAATAACCTAAGAATTGCATTCTGCAGGGAATTGCATTTGTACAATGGACCGATACAAGCAAACAATTCATACACATACATACACTTACACACATACTCTCTCTCTCTCTCTCTCTCTCTCTCTCTCTCTCTCTCTCTCTCTCTCTCAATAGCTATAACAAAAACATAGAAGTCATCTTGGTCTGTTCTACTGAAAATAACAAACACAACAATCCAATCTATTGCTATATTAACAGGCTCATTACAGAGAAATGACATGTAATCATATTCAATCTAATCGTGGAAGTCCTCTAAGTCTGTTCTAGTGAAATAAATAAAAGCTGTTCGCAACAACAATAACATATTGGAATAACCTTCCGAGAACAGCTCCAAACTTGGAATCTTTGAACTGAATCTTTCTAATCTTGTCATGTCAAATTTCGTAACTAATGCTGCATCTGGTCAACAACGGGGGACCATGGTTTTTTATTTGACAAAAAAAAAATGGAAGGATGATTCATGAGTGATCGAGCCACTTAGCGCCAAAGCGAAGATTATTCCTGGCTGATAAAGAAGAAGAAGAACAACAACAACAACATAAACAATAACAATGATTAAAAACATTGATGGGATCATATCAACGATGTTAATCATAGTGCTGAAATTAATTTCCCTTCTATATCTTCAACTAGAAAAATGATTATTCCTGTCTGATAAAGAAGCAAAAAATAACAACACAAACAACAACAGATATTAAAACATTGATGGGATAACAAAAACGATGTTTAATAACAATGAAATAATGTAAATTCTTTATCTTCAACTAAAAAAAGAATATTCCTGTCTGATAAAGGACAACAACAACAACAACAGCATGAACAACAATAATTATTAAAAACAAATATGGGATTACATCAACGATGTTCAATCATAACAATGAAATTAATTTTAATTCTATATCTTCAAATAAAAAAAAGGATTATTCCTGTCTGATGAAGACGAAGAAGAAAAATAACATAAACAACAATAATTATTAAAAACAATGATAGGATCAAAATAACTGTTTAATAATAACAATGAAATAATGTAAATTCTTTATCGTCAACTGAAAAAAATAATCATTCCTGTTTGATGAAGAGGAAGAAGAAAAGTAGCAAGATAAACAACAACAACAGCTGGCAACAT
>NC_090736.1:132362560-132365759 GCF_036898095.1 Palaemon carinicauda
CAAAAGGGGGATGCATAAAGGAATTATCAGACAAATGACTCTGATGTTTATAAAGGGATTTCTCTCGATTTTCTGTTTCAAATTTGGAAAAAAGAAAATTGATGCTCTTATCAAAGTACATTATTTTCCTGGATTTTTTTATTACATTGCTCTAATGAAATAGTGTACTGTGCATTAACAAATATATATATATATATATAGAGAGAGAGAGTGAGGAGAGAGAGAGAGAGAGAGAGAAATAGATAGATAGATAGGTAGATATATAGAGAATATCTATATATATATATATATATATATACATATATATATATATACATATATATATATATATATAGAGAGAGAGAGAGAGAGAGAGAGAGAGTATATATATATATATATATACATATGGTATATACATATACATATAAACAATATATATCCAGGTTCCTCCAAAGCAGTCCTCACTCCCACCTCAACATCCATCCTCAACACATGTCCACACCACATTAGTCATGAGACTCTTATCACCTACGTCATCTTTACTGCGCCTGCCATTCTCATTTCATCATTGTTCAATCTTTCAAGCAGTGATATTTCCATCTCTGCTCTCTGAAGGTTGGCTTCCTGTTTCCGTCATAGAGCCCACGCTTCCGCTCCATACACAATGTTACACTTTTCATAAAAGAGCCTTTTTTTCAGAGCTGCAAACTTCAGGTAGCTTCAATCCTTCTTCTCCTAGTATAGATCTTTTTCACGATCCAATAAAAGAGATCTTTATTTACAGAGCTGCAAACCTTCAGTGCAGCTTCAATCCTTCTTCTCCTAGTATAGATCTTTTTCACGATCCAATAAAAGAGATCTTTATTTACAGAGCTGCAAACCCTTCAGTGCAGCTTCAATCCTTCTTCTCCTAGTATAGATCTTTTTCACGATCTAATAAAAGAGATCTTTATTTACAGAGCTGCAAACCTTCAGTGCAGCTTCAATCCTTCTTCTCCTAGTATAGATCTTTTTCACGATCCAATAAAAGAGATCTTTATTTACAGAGCTGCAAACCTTCAGTGCAGCTTCAATCCTTCTTCTCCTAGTATAGTTTTTTTGCGATAGCTAACAGCCTTTCTAGCAACCTTGAAATTAGCCTTGTGTTTACAAGGAATATTTAAAAAATATCACGATATTAAATTTCCCCTACATATTTTTACTTTTACTTACTTATTTTTTTTTTTTTTTTTTGTGAGGTACGGCGCCAATTAAATGAAAAAAAAAATCTACATTTAGTTAACATCATTATAAATATAACGAGATTATTTCTAGTTATCTTCGCCTAACTTCCAGACGACCTTTAACATAGAATACACAATTTGGTTAAGAGAAATTAATGTACTGAGAATCTTTTCAAAGATAAAAGACATCTTCCAAGAGGAGCGATATAGAACTTTAATGCGAAGACAGAAATAATATACTGTATGAACGCAAAAAGATGAAAGTTCTCGGAAAGGAGACGAGATTAAGTAGAAAAAAAATACAATAAATAAATTGAAATAAAAACATCGACTTTCTTGAAATACCTTGGCGTAGGTTGGCAGTCTGGAATATCAGTTGTTACAATGTTATATTTGATTTATTTTGAGCTTTCTCTTTTTCATTGCTTGAGTTTGAGTATAGCGCACACACACACACACACACACACACACACATATATATATAGATATATATATATATATACTTTCCTAAAGATATATATATATATATATATATATATATATATATATATATATATATAAATATATATATATATATATATATATATAAATATATATATATATATATATATATATATACATACTATCATATATATATTCATACTATCATATATATATATATATATATACATACTATCATATATATATATATATATATATATATATATATATATACTTATATACATATACGTATATATACTTATATATAAACATATATACATATATATACATATATACATATATACATATATATATCTATCTATATATATATATATATATATATATATATATGTATATATATATATATATATATATATATATATATATATATATATATATATATATATATAAACTATCCATACATTTGTATAAAGACTAAACTTCCATTTCCCATAGCCACAATTGAGACTCATCTATAAGCGAAAACTCATTATTACTATCAACCCAAATACAATAACAGTTTCCAACAGCTCATTTATACAGAATTTTACATTTTCCACATTAATCAAGAACGGTCTTAAGGACATATAAAAATTGGGGAATTAGATAAGTCTATTTGGAGACACTGGACTGAGTAGCCGACAAACCACAATAGCCTCACTGTCACAGGGATCACGTGACTTAATATAGAGCAAAAGTCAGAAATAATGAAATATTTTAGTGCCTAGCGCTGGTGTGCATTTTGATACGCACTTCTTCAGGGTACAGTATATTCGTTCATGTTATTATCCCTTTAGATATTAATTCCCGAGTAAGAATTTCATATATAAAACTGTTTTTTATTTTTTGGAAACATGCATATGCACCTATACAAACATGTGTTTGTATATATACTGTATATATATATATATATATATGTATGTATATATATATGTATGTATATATGTATATATATGTATATACATTATATATATATATATATATATACTAAGATGCCTCTATCTATCTATACATCTATCTATGCGCCAATATATATATATATATATATATATGTATATATATATATATATATATACATATACATATATATATATATATATATGGTACTATTGTACTGTATTACAGGGCAAAATAACCTAGGGAAAAAAATAGATTTTTCTTTAGAAAATATTCCGCTCTCTTCAAAAATGACACTCGTTCCGGTCGCAAATGAATAGTTTCAGAAATATATATACTGTATATATATATATATATATATATATATTGTTAATACATACATACATACATATAATAAACAGTAATGTATATTATATAAACTTGAAAATCCATTACCGTCTCTCTGAGATCTCTACCCGATTAAATTCGCGGAGAAATCCCCACCGAATTTCAATAACTCACCTAAACCGAACCAAACAGTCGCAGTACAGTAAATCGACATCACCCGAATTGAATAACAACTACGGCATTATGAAGACCATAGTACATTATGAACAGAAGTAACTATTAGGAACATAAAA
>NC_090736.1:132366259-132381259 GCF_036898095.1 Palaemon carinicauda
GGGTAGAAGAGATTCTTTAGCTATGGTAAGCAGCTCTTCTAGGAGAAGGGCACTTCAAAATCAAACCATTGTTCTCTAATCTTGGGTAGTGCCATATCCTCTGTACCATGGTCTTCCACTGTCTTGGGTTAGAGTTCTCTTACCTGAGGGTACACTTAGGCACACTATTCTATCTCGTTTCTCTTCCTCTTGTTTTGTTAATGTTTTCATAGTTTATATAGGAAATGTTTATTTAAATGTCATTGTTCTTAAAATATATTACTTTTCCTTGTTTCCTTTCCTCACTGGGCTATTTTCCCTGTTGGGGCCCCTGGGCTTATAGCATCTTGTTTTTCCAACTAGGGTTGTCGATTAGCAAGTAATAATAATAATAATAATAATAATAATAATAGTAATAATAATAATTATGATAATAATAATAATAATAATAATAATAATAATAATAATAATGCATACAAGTCAAATTTCAATGATGAACATTAAATCGATGTAAGGAGGCAAGGAAAAGATGGGCGGAATATTTTGAAAGTTTACTGAATGTTGAGGATAATAGGGAGGCAGATATAATTGCTGTTGCAGGTGTTGAGGTGCCAGTGATGGGAGATGAGAATGAGAGAGAGATTACAATAGATGAAGTGAGGAGAGCACTAGATGAAACGAGAGTAGGAAAAGCATCTGGTATGGATGGTGTGAGAGCTGAGATGTTGAAGGAAGGGCGTGCGACTGTACTTGAATGGTTGGTGAGATTGTTTAATATGTGTTTTGTTTTGTCAATGGTACCAGTAGATTGGGTTTGTGCATGTATTGTACCACTATATAGGGGTAAGGGAGATGTGCATGAGTGTTGTAATTCACGAGGTATTAGTTTGTTAAGCGTAGTTGGAAAAGTGTATGGTAGAGTAATGATTAATAGGATCAAGGATAAAACAGAGAATGCAATCTTAGAAATACAGGGTGGTTTTAGAAGAGGTAGGGGTTGTATGAATCAGATTTTTACAGTAAGGCAGATATGCGAGAAAAATTTAGCAAAAGGTAAGGAGGTGTATGTTGCGTTTATGGATCTGAAGAAAGCGTATGATAGAGTTGATAGGGAAGCAATGTGGAATGTGATGAGGTTATATGGAGTTGGTGGAAAGTTGTTGCAAGCAGTGAAAAGTTTCTACAAAGGTAGTAAAGCATGTGTTAGGATAGGAAATGAAGTGAGTGATTGGTTTCCGGTGAGAGTGGGGCTGAGACAGGGATGTGTGATGTCACCGTGGTTGTTTAACTTGTATGTTGATGGAGTGGTGAGAGAGGTGAATGCTCGAGTGCTTGGACGAGGATTAGAACTGGTAGACGAGAATGACCATGAATGGGAGGTAAATCAGTTGTTGTTTGCAGTAAGGCAGATATGCGAGAAATATTTAGCAAAAGTTAAGGAGGTGTATGTTGCGTTTATGGATCTGAAGAAAGCGTATGATAGAGTTGATAGGGAAGCAATGTGGAATGTGATGAGGTTATATGGAGTTGGTGGAAAGTTGTTGCAAGCAGTGAAAAGTTTCTACAAAGGTAGTAAAGCATGTGTTAGGATAGGAAATGAGGTGAGTGATTGGTTTCCGGTGAGAGTGGGGCTGAGACAGGGATGTGTGATGTCACCGTGGTTGTTTAACTTGTATGTTGATGGAGTGGTGAGAGAGGTGAATGCTCGAGTACTTGGACGAGGATTAGAACTGGTAGACGAGAATGACCATGAATGGGAGGTAAATCAGTTGTTGTTTGCGGATGATAATGTACTGGTTGCAGACACAGAAGAGAAGCTTGGCCGATTAGTGACAGAATTTGGAAGATTGTGTGAGAGAAGGAAATTGAGAGTTAATGTGGGTAAGAGTAAGGTTATGAGATGTACGAGGAGGGAAGGTGGTGCAAGGTTGAATGTCATGTTGAATGGAGAGTTACTTGAGGAAGTGGGTCAGTTTAAGTACTTGGGGTCTGTTGTTGCAGGAAATGGTGGAGTGGAAGCAGATGTACATCAGAGAGTGAATGAAGGTTGCAAAATGTTGGGGGCAGTTAAGGGAGTAGAGAAAAATAGAGGGTTGGGCATGAATGTAAAAAGAGTTCTATATGAGAAAGTGATTGTAAACTGTGATGTATGGATCGGAGTTGTGGGGAATGAAAGTGGCGGAGAGAAAGAAATTGAATGTTTTTGAGATGAAGTGTCTAAGGAGTATGGCTGGTGTATCTCGAGTAGATAGGGTTAGGAACGAAGTGGTGAGAGTGAGAACGGGGTGTAAGAAATGAGTTAGCAGCTAGAGTGGATATGAATGTGTTGAGGTGGTTTGGCCATGTTGAGAGAATGGAAAATGGCTGTCTGCTAAAGAAGGTGATGAATGTAAGAGTTGATGGGAGAAGTACAAGAGGAAGGCCAAGGTTTGTGTGGATGGATGGAGTGAAGAAAGCTCTGGGTGATAGGAGGATAGATGTGAGAGAGGCAAGAGAGCGTGCTAGAAATAGGAATGAGTGGTGAGTGATTGTGACGCAGTTCCGGTAGGCCCTGCTGCTGCCCTCCGATGCCTTAGATGACCGCAGAGGTAGCAGCAGTAGGGGATTCAGCATTATGAAGCTTCATCTGTGGTGGAAATGTGGGAGGGTGGGCTGTGGCACCCTAGCAGTACCAGCTGAACTCGGTTGAGTCCCTTGGAGGAACGTAGAGAGTAGAGGTCCCCTTTTTTGTTTTTGTTTCATTTGTTGATGTCAGCTACCCCCCAAAATTGGGGGAAGTGCCTTGGTATATGTATGTATGTATAAATTGCGACCATGTAGGGAAATAATTTTAGGATAAATTCCATGTAAATTTGAACAGCCAGAGGAGAGTAATATTGCAATATTTTAAATATTTTGAATATTTAAATATTTTAAATGTTTAGATATTTTAGATATCAAAATATTTTTAATATTCAAATATTATAATAATTTAAAACAAAATGATATCGACTGATTGCTTTTCCTTCTTATTAAACTTCCAAGCTATGATAAGTTTATCATGGTATTTATTAGCTACTAGTGCACGCAACCCGTCATAAATGACTAAATATTTAGATAGATGTACTTGAACACGCACCACCTATCACCAGGGTATGGCTAATCCCTCTCCTCCCTAAACCAAGGACGGGGGAGAGGTTGCCGTGACAGGAAAGAAATATATATATATATATATATATATATATATATATATATATATATGTATTTATATTTATGTATATGTATATATACTGTATATATATATATATATATATATATATATATATATATATATATATATATTTATACATATAAATATATATGTATATATATATATGTATATATATATATATATATATATATATATATATATATATATATATATATATATATATATATATATATTTATATGTTTGTGTTTATATATATATATATATATATATATATATTTATATGTTTGTGTTTATATATATATATATATATATATATATATATATATATATATATATATATATATATATATATATATATATATTTATAGCCTGACTCTTGCTCTTTATTATATGAGGGAGATATTAAAAAATAATTTCTTCAGATAATTCTTATTGCTGAATAGCAGTTGACATATATTGTTTTAATTATGTCTTACTTATTCATTATATTGTCATTGTTAATTGTGAAGGAATATTTGGTATACTCCCACTTGCGTTTATTAATTTTCACGTCCAAATAGCATACAATTGATAATAATGATTTGCAGCATTGAGAAACAAAATTATTATTATTATTTATTATTATTATTATTATTATTATTATTACCTAATTTTTGTTATTATTATTATCATTATTACAAGATGAGCTACAACCCTAATTGGAAAAGCTCCTTCTCCACCCAAGCTAAGGTTAGGTAGGACCAGGCAATGGCTGCTGCTGACTCAGCAGGTAGACCTACAGGCTCCCCAAAAACCCCCACACTGATTGTTTGGTTGCAGATACTGCAATAAACTATCGAGCTTGAGCATGACCCGAACCCCAGCCCGGCGATCGCTAGCCACGGACGTTTCCAAGAGGTCACCGCAAGTCATTATATTTTGTTTGATTACTGATCCCCGCTGACAGTGTACCTCATGCATTGTTCTGTAGGCACAATTTATGGTCTTTCAAGCTCACACTTAGTAGCTCTCAACCTTCCCTACGGCTGAATGATCTTCCCGGTCCAAACACCATCTTCATTTTTGAAATCTGTCTTATTTATTTGCGGATGTAAAAAGCTGACAATTATTCAAAATATTGTATTGGGATTCAGGAAACGTTCAATATTTTAGGTTGATTAAATCCATATAATTATTTAATTGTGTACATTGTAGAAAAGTGCATTTACGATATTATGCAAGTGAATACATACTGCATGAGGTCAGTACAACGTTTGCATTTCATTAAAAAAATTTAAATCCAATTTTGTTCTTGCCGGTAGATATTATGGACATATTTTGATTAAAAATATTATTTTGACATTATTACATAAACACACACACACACTTTCTCTCTCTCTCTCTCTCTCTCTCTCTCTCTCCTCTCTCTCTCTCTCTCTCTCTCTCTCTCTCTCGGAAGTAATATGATTTGTTTTTCCACCAATTTTTGGCCCTTTTTTTGCAGGGTAACATAGAATTTTTGTTGCAGGAATGAAACTAAATGATTTTTGCACTGTTATTCTCTCTCTCTCTCTCTCTCTCTCTCTCTCTCTCTCTCTCTCTCTCTCTCTCTCTCTCTCTCTCTCTCTCTCTCTCTCTCTCTCTCTCTCTTTCTCTCTCTCCTCTCTCTCTCTCTCTCTCTCCTCTCTCTCTCTGAAAAATAATATGAATTGTTTCCATGAATGAAAGCATTTTTGGCTTTTTCAGGCAAAATAGTATTTTGTTACAAGAATGAAACTGTTGAACAGTCTGTGGGCCGTAATAATGACGTCAATACTGTTGCTGATATACGTAGAATTGATTTTGTTTTTACTATATTTACATGTTTACTTTTTATTTATTGAATGCAGTCATTAGGAATTATCATACTTATATTTATTTATTTATTTTATTTATTGATTTTATGCTGGGGTCAGACTTTTTCTAAATGAATAACATCTACAAAAACTATTATTAATTGTAACTAAGGGGGCACTCAGTAGAGCGCATACCTCCAACCTTTTGCTTGACCGTGACCCTTGACCTTTGACCTTCCAAAATGTAGTAATTTCCACCTTTTTCATACCAGTTAATTTCTGCAAGTTTCATCACTAGGATTAGAATTGTGGCCTGGAAGCTGTTCAAAAGCAAACACACACACACACACACACCTCACTCACTCACTCACTCATACACATTAACAAGGTGTAAAACATAACCTCCTCCCAACTTCGTTGGCGGAGGTAATGGTAAAGTTATTGATGACAGTGTAATATATATTTATTATAATAATGTTAGGAATTAGGAAGCACGGTTATTTATATGCAATATTTTTATGCCCATTTCTGAGTGGTGATACCTAAACGTGGTGAAAGGATTTGTGTATCGCCATGATCAGCAAAGCTCTACTAGTAAGGACCATCCATACTAGGTTGGTGTGCTGTGAACGATCAGACGAAAGTCTTTTATCAGCGTGGTGATGAAAATTGGCCAAAACCCATGCATGTCTAAGGACATTCCTCAGGTCCTTGTCCTGCAGTGGACTAGAAACGGCTGAATTTGTTTTATTTGTGCTTAATTTTTGTACGTGCCTGGATATATATATATATATATATATATGTATATATATATATATATATATATACATTATATATATGTATCATATATATATACACATATATTTACACACACACACACATATATATATATATATATATACTGTTTATATAAATGTGTGTATACTGTATATACTGCATATATATATACATATATATATATATATATATATATACATATATATATATATATATATATATATTTATTTATATATATGTATGTATGTATATATATATACATAATGTATATATATATTTTTTTATATATGTAAATATATATACTCTATATATGTATATTTCTATATATATACATATCTATCTATCTATCTATATCTATATATATATATATATATATATATATTTATTTATACGTATATATATATATATATATATATATCTTTTATCTTTTCGGTCACGTCCAGTGGCATTGGCAAGCGTGTAACTCCTTGTTATCAGCTATGGGGGAGGGACTGCGAAGTGCTGAATCTGTGCGTGACCCCAAGGTGACCCTATCCATCTAAATATTTAGCCGACATTATATGACAGATTGCGTACACCAGTGTTGCAGATTAGACACTCCCTGATATCATTCTCTACAACAGTGTACGGGAATTATACGGGAATTATTTCCTAATTGAAACGAGACCAGGTATGATTAAAGACTTAAAAATTTCGCCATTGCGAAATCTGTAGCTGGTTCGGCTTTGGTTACGTGAGGTAGATTAATATTCGCTATTGTCCCGAAACTATTTTTAGTTGGGATAGGATAGATGTGCATTGCAGAGAGAGAGAGAGAGAGAGAGAGAGAGAGAGAGAGAGAGAGATAATCTTGCTAAATGAGAATAGGAGAGACCTAGGTGCGGGGATTTATTATAGGTGAATATGAGGCGAGAGTGTGTAGAGTATATATATATATATATATATATACATATATATATATATATATATATGTATATATATATATATATATATATTATATATATATCTATAATTATATGTATGTATATATATATATATATGTATATATATATATCTATATATATATATATATATATATATATATTGTGAAGTCCTGTGCGAGGGAGTTCTACCCTCCAAAGGACAACTTAACAGTCATAATTCTTTTAGTTTGTTTTTCTTGGTAAAAAGCTTGCTCTCATGGATTTCCTCGTCTATGTAACTTAAGAACAAGCCTCAACTAACAAAGGAGGTCTGGATTGTGTTACATAGACCTCCTTGGCCATTAACTTGTCAGGCGCTTAATTCTCACCTCTTCCCAGGTCAGCCACAGAGATACGCCAGATGTGAGAATAAAGGTTCTCATAGACCGGGGCATCGAAGTCCACAAAGAAGAAGACCCCTGGTCATGATTGGCCAACACGCGGAAAAATAAGGAGGGGTCACAAGATGCCATTGGCCCTCAAAAGATGAAGACCGCCCTTGGAAGTCAAGATTACCCAATCAAGAGAAAAAGGGGATGGCCCAAAAAAAATCTTCACTGCGAAGCCTAAGGCTGTGAGGGTAGAAGAAACCAGTTCCAGTCCGGAGGCCATACAAGAAACAACTCTTCCCAGGAGCCAGCCAGTGCCTGCATCCCCCAGGACAGGCTCTCCCCCCTGAAACCTCCAAGAGGCTCGAACTCCGTCTGAGTCAAAGAACACACTCAGGACGAAGAAAGGAACCATCTGCGTTGACGTCCCAAAGAACACCTGATGTGCCGAAGTTTTTGAAGCTAAGTACTGACCCCTGTGCGAGGGAGAGAATTAAACAAAAAGAAAAGTGCCTAAGGTGTCAAGTTGCATGGATGGGAATTCCAAGGGAGTGAAGCTGAGGGATAATTGTGGGGATTAGTTTCTTGTAATAATGTGACACCCTATTCGCAACCAACATCATTTTGTTTTTACTTGTTTTATGTTACAAGTTTTCTTATGTCAAGTAATAACAGTTTCTTTTTTTTTTGTTGTATAAAAATTGAAGTGCGAAGTGAGGGTTTTTTTTTTTCTTTTGTTGTCGGGGGTACATAGACAGATTGCCAACATTATTTTCATTTGTTTACGGGATCACCCGTGCACTTTTCTTACCATAATTATTCATTTGACATTTATGTTCTGCAGTTTATTTTACTGAGTGATTTCGGAAAATAGAAATTAAGTGATACCTTCTTTCTTTTATTGTTATTTGTGCATCTGAATGTATTTGGATTGCTAGAGAGAATTAAGCTTAGTTTTGTCTTTTCGTTTTTTTTACTGTAATCATTTCTCGATTTATTAACCATAAACTCGAAAACACATTTTGCTTTATTTGTCAATTGTAAGTTATCTCCTTAAGAGTTTTACGATCATTTCCTTTTTTTTTTTGTTTGACTTAAATTAAACTATTGTATTTTCGATTATTACAACAGAGTTTCTTTTGTCCGTGAGTTAGACTAAGGTTGAAACCAAATTGTTCCTACACGAATTAAAACTATTCCAACGAGGTGCAGCTCCAAAATAAATAAATGAGCTCGGGTGTTTTTGAACCGTTAATAATATTAACAGGTTCAGTCATATAAAAGAATTTTGAGTGTCAATTAGTCGCTCTGGATTGACACGAAGTCACTGTGTCATGTGAAGAGTCCGATTGATACCTTCTTTAAAGATCGTAATCTGCACAATTACGTCACATCTTTAAAGTGGGGGCCTGTAGCCGGGATATATTTTTTTTTACTTAACTTTTGTTCATTTTCTTTTATGTTGGAATAGAGTTTGTTTTAACTTTTGCTAATTGCTCCGGAAACAGTTTTTGTTTCGGAGTTTCTTCGGTTGGTCGGAAATTTGATTTCGAAATCAGTGTGGTGATCTTTGATCTCGGTTGTTATGCAACCTGATTTGTTGTGTTCTGTTGATTTCATAGTGTAAAATTGGCTGACCAGAAGTCTTGATTTTTTTTTTCTCTTCTTTCTCTCTTTTTTTTTATCAAGCAGCAGTAAGTACATTCAAGGTTCAAGGTTCAAGGTTCAAGGTTCTATCGTTTCAGTCATGGGAGACGAAAATTCAGATAGAGTTTCTAGGTTCCTAGAGGAACCGAATGACTTTTTGTTAAGGCAACTCTTCCCAGCAGAGCTAATTGAAGTGAGCTCACGTGCAGATTATATCCAAAATGCAGATAGAAAACAACAGATTCTAGAGGCCTTAGAGAGAGAATTTAATAGGCTTCAGGAAGAGCGTGAGTTGGAGATAGCAATTGAAGATAGGGACGAAGATCACTCCATAACCCGAGAACACTCTGTTATGGGAGGAGCAGCAGCAGTGCCAATGTTACCATCAGCCATGTCATCAAGCCAGACTGCCTACCGAACTTCAAGTCCAGCTGAAGTTGAATCTCATGAAGTAGTTCAGAGGTCAGAAGAGTCGTTGAGTACGAGAATGAAATTTAGAGCAGCTGAGCTCGAAATTGACTCACTGCGAGCTCAGTTGAGGAGACAAGGTCAGGATTCAAGACCCCCAAGGGCACAACCCATGGGAGGATTTTCAGAAAAAGATATGGCAGGACTCCTTCCATCCTATGATGAAAAGAATCCTGAAGGCTTCTTCCTGTCGTTTGAGAGAGTACTGAAAAGTCACCAGATCCCAGAGGACGCCTGGGCTCGCCTGTTGCCCATAAAGTTAACCGGGAAAGCAGTGGATGCGTACAATGCGGTATCCGACCCTGTTGCACACGATTATCGCCGGGTAAAGGCCTGGATCTTGAAAATTTTCGAACTTGTGCCTGAGGCTTATCGCCAGAAGTTCAGGAACTTGAGGAAAGGATCAGAAAACTATGCAGAATATTGGAGACAAATGAAGATTAGACGTGACAGGTGGGTGGAGGCCTCTCTTGGAAATAACAAGACTTTCGACAGGATAATGGAGCTAATGGGATTAGAACAGTTTCTGCTAATGTTGCCACCAGCCACTCGGCAATATATCGAAGATCGACATATCACTGACCCTGATGAGGCTTCTATACTGGCAGATGAGTATACACTGAGGGAAAAGATCAGGGGCTCTTCTGGCTCAAGATGGTGCCCTCCTTCATTTCAGCCAAACCAGCCTTCCAGGCCATTTCGGGGTAATTGGAGCCCCAGGGGGCCGGCACCATCGTATCCTCCATCAGAGAAAGGAGTAGGCGGAAACCCTACACATGGCAGTGCTAAAAACACTGGAAGTAAGAACAATGGAGCCTACCCTTCGGCTCCCCAAGTAAGACAGTGTTCCTATTGTCACAAACTCGGACATGACGTTAGCTGCTGCTGGCTCAAAGGAAATTATGGACCAGGGGGAAAGAAGTTCTCTAATCAAAACCACAAGAGGGACGACCAAGCACTTAATGTTAATGAGGTTATGAGAAGACAGACATCATGCCAAGGGATGATGAAGAAGAGAGACATGGCCATAAGGCAAGGACAGGAAGCCTTCATTCATGTAGGATCTGTGTCTCTGCAGGACCAAGGTACCAAGCCTGTACAGATAAGGATTATGCGTGATACTGGAGCTGAGCAGACTGTCTTGCACAGAGCAGTCTTACCCTTCGATGAATCGTCCACCTTGGGAGAAAGTGTCATGGTTCGCTACATTAAGGGAAGAGAGGAATTGCCCTTATATGCAGTGACTTTAAGCTCTTCTTTTATTTCCGGTACATTTCCAGTTGCTTTGGTGGATGAGGAACCCATGCAAGGGGTACAGTTATTGTTAGGAAATGACATAGTGGGACAACGATGTTGCACAGCATCATGTCAAATTCATGCTGACAAGAATGAAGGGGAGGTGAAGATTGAACAAAATGAATATCCAGCATGTGCTATTACCCGTGCTAGTACCACTCAACAGAAAAAGGACAGAGATAATGTTCCTACCGGAGCGCTTGTGGGTACTTTTCCCCAAATGCTCAGGGGAGTGGTGCAGCCTGGTTTATTATGTTCAGAATACTCGAGGGAGTCGCTCATTGAGGCTCAGAAACAAGACTCAGAACTTGCAAGGATAAGGGATGAAGCTGGATCCCTGAGCGAACTCGAGGCTGAACCCTTTGGTTACTATTTAAAGGATGATGTCCTAATGCACAAATGGCGGCCTAAGAAAGTGCCTGCTGATGCTGAATGGACCATTCTATATCAGGTGGTAGTGCCACCACAGTATCGAGAGGAGATTTTAAGGTTGGCTCATGAACAACCAATGGGAGGACATTTAGGAGTACGCAAAACGCGTGAGAAAATTTCCCGGGAATTTTATTGGCCAAATTTGAACAGAGGAGTTGCAGAATATTGCCGTAGTTGTCACTCGTGCCAAGTGATAGGTAAAAAGGATCCAAATCATCGAAAGGCACCATTGCAACCCATCCCCGTGGTGGAAGAACCCTTCTCCAAGATCATCATGGACATTGTCGGACCTCTGCCAAAGACAAAGAAGGGAAACACCCATTTGTTGACGCTAATGTGTGCGTCGACGCGCTTCCCTGAAGCGTACCCGTTGCGGACAGCGACGAGTCCCAATGTGTCGCGGGCTCTGGTACAGTTCGTGACCACATTCGGGTTACCAAAGGTTATTCAAACTGACAGAGGTAGTGTCTTCATGTCGAAAATCTTTGAAGGCACCCTTAAGGAGTTAGGAGTGCAGCACATAATGTCCTCTGCTTATCACCCACAGTCTCAAGGTGCTTTGGAAAGGTTTCATGGCACGCTCAAAAATGCATTACGTGCATACTGTGAAGACCAGAAAACACGAGATTGGGACACAGGCGTGCCGTTCTTGTTGTTTGCTATCCGAGATTCATGGCAAGAATCTCTGGGGTTTTCCCCCTTCCAGCTGGTCTTTGGACATCAAGTGCGTGGACCTCTCAAACTTTTGAGGGAGATATGGACCCATGAGGAACAAAGTACTAATGTGCTAGACTATGTGGTGAAGTTCCGACAACGCTTGCACGAGGTCTGCCAATTGGCTCATGAAGAAATGAAGAAGTCTCAAGAAAAAATGAAAGCCTGGTATGACCAAGCAAACAGGACAGAAGCACGACAATTCCAAGTGGGAGATGATGTGCTCATCTTTCTACCTGTGCCTGGTAGTCCCTTAGCGGCCAAGTACCAGGGGCCATATAAGGTCGTGAAGAAGCTCAGCGAATTGGATTATGTGGTAGGGACACCGGACCGAAGAAAGGAACACCAGGTGTGTCACGTCAACATGATGAAACCATATGTTGTTCGGAATACCAGTGGTAATGCCACTGCCCAAAACCCATCACCAGTCACTGGGCCTGTTCATGTATCAGTAATAAGGAGACAGGTACAGCAAACAGAAGAGGAGGAAGAACAGAACCCTCAAGGTGAAGAAGAGGAGGAAGAACAGGATACTTCTGGGGAAGAAGAGGAAAAAACCAGTTTCAAGGGCATGCCACTCGAAGCCCGACTTAAGAATTCGGAGGTTCTCAGAGACTTCAAGACCAAGGTCTCTCACCTAGCTCCCCAGCAGCAAGAGGATGTCCAAGCTTTAGTGGAAGAGTACGCAGTGCTGTTTCCTGATGTTCCCAGCCGGACAAATGTAATGGAGCATGATGTGGACGTGGGAGATGCACGCCCAGTCCGTCAACACGCGTACAGAGTATCACCAAAGAAGAGAGAACTGCTTGGGAAAGAAATTGATTACATGCTCGAGCATGGGATTATTAGGAAGAGTTCCTCACAGTGGAGTTCACCGTGTGTGTTAGTGGAAAAGCCTGATGGTGGAGTCAGATTCTGTACTGACTATAGGAAGGTGAACAACGTCACAAAGCCAGATTCTTTTCCCTTGCCACGTATTGATGACTGCGTGGATACCATCGGGAATGCTAGATATATCACCAAGTGTGATTTGTTGAAGGGATATTGGTGTGTTCCGCTCACTGAGAGAGCCAAAAGGGTTTCAGCTTTTGTAACACCTCAAGGATTATTTGAATATAATGTGATGCCCTTTGGGATGAGAAATGCTCCTGCGACATTCCAGCGGATGATCAACAGTCTGGTACAGGACATAGAAGGTGTTGTCGCATATATGGATGACATTGTTATCTACAGTGACTCTTGGAAAGAACACCTGAAGAGACTAAAAGCCCTTTTCCAGAGTTTAGCAGAGGCCAACTTGACAATCAACCTCTCCAAGTGTGACTTTGGACAGGCGACAGTCACCTACTTGGGTCATATAGTAGGTCGAGGATCTGTTCGCCCAGTACAGGCAAAGGTTGAGAGCATTCAACAATTTTCAGTCCCGCAAAGCCGCCGAGCATTGCGTCGGTTCTTGGGAATGACCGGCTATTACAGAAAGTTCTGTGAGAATTACTCTACCATTGCTTTGCCTCTCACTAATCTTCTCAAGAAGAATAACAAGTATGTTTGGTCTAACCATTGTCAAGACGCATTTGACTCCCTGAAGAGGTTGCTAAGTCTATCACCGGTGCTGAAAGCACCAGATTTTGACAGAGAATTTGAAGTAGCAGTAGATGCCAGTGATCATGGGGCTGGTGCAGTCTTATTGCAGGAAGATGATCAAAACATGAAACACCCTGTGGCATACTTCTCTAAGAAATTTAACCGGCATGAAAAGAACTATGCCACTGTAGAAAAGGAGCTATTGGCTTTAGTACTTGCCGTAGAACATTTCTCTATGTACCTTCAATCTAATTCATTGCCCACTAACATCTTTACAGATCACAATCCCTTAACATTCTTGCATGCAATGAAAAACAAGAACCGCAGACTACTCAAATGGAGTCTACGGCTACAAGAAGTAAATTTGAACATTTTGCATATTCCAGGGACTCAGAACATTCTAGCAGACTGTCTTTCAAGGATGAATTAGAGTTGGGGCGTATGAAAGTAATTTGGGAATAGTTATAACTGTCATTTGATTATTTTTTTTTTGCTTCCAGTTTTTTTTTTTTTTGTTAGTTGTAATTTCACCTTTTTTCGTGAGAGCCAAGCTGTGAGTTCAGTTACAGATTAGATGGGAGACGATTTCCTTTTCATTGAGCAGGAAATCTTTTTTTTAAGGGGGGAAGTGTGAAGTCCTGTGCGAGGGAGTTCTACCCTCCAAAGGACAACTTAACAGTCATAATTCTTTTAGTTTGTTTTTCTTGGTAAAAAGCTTGCTCTCATGGATTTCCTCGTCTATGTAACTTAAGAACAAGCCTCAACTAACAAAGGAGGTCTGGATTGCGTTACATAGACCTCCTTGGCCATTAACTTGTCAGGCGCTTAATTCTCACCTCTTCCCAGGTCAGCCACAGAGATACGCCAGATGTGAGAATAAAGGTTCTCATAGACCGGGGCATCGAAGTCCACAAAGAAGAAGACCCCTGGTCATGATTGGCCAACACGCGGAAAAATAAGGAGGGGTCACAAGATGCCATTGGCCCTCAAAAGATGAAGACTGCCCTTGGAAGTCAAGATTACCCAATCAAGAGAAAAAGGGGATGGCCCAAAAAAATCTTCACTGCGAAGCCTAAGGCTGTGAGGGTAGAAGAAACCAGTTCCAGTCCGGAGGCCATACAAGAAACAACTCTTCCCAGGAGCCAGCCAGTGCCTGCGTCCCCCAGGACAGGCTCTCCCCCCTGAAACCTCCAAGAGGCTCGAACTCCGTCTGAGTCAAAGAACACACTCAGGACGAAGAAAGGAACCATCTGCGTTGACGTCCCAAAGAACACCTGATGTGCCGAAGTTTTTGAAGCTAAGTACTGACCCCTGTGCGAGGGAGAGAATTAAACAAAAAGAAAAGTGCCTAAGGTGTCAAGTTGCATGGATGGGAATTCCAAGGGAGTGAAGCTGAGGGATAATTGTGGGGATTAGTTTCTTGTAATAATGTGACACCCTATTCGCAACCAACATCATTTTGTTTTTACTTGTTTTATGTTACAAGTTTTCTTATGTCAAGTAATAACAGTTTCTTTTTTTTTTGTTGTATAAAAATTGAAGTGCGAAGTGAGGGTTTTTTTTTTTCTTTTGTTGTCGGGGGTACATAGACAGATTGCCAACATTATTTTCATTTGTTTACGGGATCACCCGTGCACTTTTCTTACCATAATTATTCATTTGACATTTATGTTCTGCAGTTTATTTTACTGAGTGATTTCGGAAAATAGAAATTAAGTGATACCTTCTTTCTTTTATTGTTATTTGTGCATCTGAATGTATTTGGATTGCTAGAGAGAATTAAGCTTAGTTTTGTCTTTTCGTTTTT
>NC_090736.1:132386259-132413759 GCF_036898095.1 Palaemon carinicauda
CATCTCCTCCTACACCTATCGACGCAAAGGGCCTCAGTTAGATTTCGCCAGTCATCTCTATCTTGAGCTTTAAAATCAATACTTCTTTATTCGTTTCTCCTACTTCACGCTTCATAGTCCTCAGCCATGTAGGTCTGGGTCATCCCACTCTTCTAGTGGCTTGTGGAGCCTAGTTAAAAGTTTGGTGAACTTATCTCTCTTGGGGAGTGCGAAGAGCATGACCAAACCATCTCAATCTGCCCTGCAAAACATCTAGACAGATTTATCATTCCATTGATTTCTTAACATAAAACTAACCCCTCTCTCTCTCTCTCTCTCTCTCTCTCTCTCTCTCTCTCTCTCTCGCTAAGACGTTCCCTCGCAACCAGGTCCTGATTGGGCCAAATTTGATTATCTGTGTAATTTATATAGATTCCCTCAAATGGTCTTTGCTCGGCCATGGCTCGCTTCGCTCGTAAATAAACATTATTTCATTGCTCCTCTGTTTTGTTTTATGTTATCAACACTAAATTTTAATCATCATTAGAGAGCAGTCTCTCTCTCTCTCTCTCTCTCTCTCTCTCTCTCTCTCTCTCTCTCTCATAATTACAGATATTTATCTTTTAATGTATATATACACCCACAGAGAGAGAGAGAGAGAGAGAGAGAGAGAGAGAGAGAGAGAGAGAGATATGACCCCGTCTAAACAGTTATCTGGATCTTGAAATAATTCCTTTATTCGAATTATGTATCACCTTGTCTTGCTTCTATGAAATTTGTTTTTTCTAATGGACGTTCAGATAGTTTCTTTGAAAGTCTCAAGGTTCATCTTATCAACCTCCGTTAAAGGCATTCTTTTAGTATTGAACTTTTGATGTTTAATCTTTTTTTTAGAGCAACAGTCTTCGAAAAACCTGTTTCACCTTTTTTTTCATTTCTCCTATCTCTTATCTCTTGTTTTCTTTGTATGTATATATATATATATATATATATATATATATATATAGGCTATATATGAATTATTATTCATATTTTCCTTTGTTCCTTTCTTGAAACTATATCATTATTGTTTGTTAGTAGTATCTCAGTTAAGTATAAAAAATTTTAGTTAATTAAACACATTCTCTCTCTCTCTCTCTCTCTCTCTCTCTCTCTCTCTCTCTCTCTCTCTCTCTCTCTCTCTCTATATATATATATATATATATACACAGCATATATATTTATATTTATTTTGTGCAATTCTTCTTCCATAAACCATAGTCACAGATGCCTCCAGCTCCTGAAATATCGATCAAACTTCAAAAGACGATAGAAATGAAAAAAAAAAAGAAGTAAAAAAATAAAAAAATCATCCTCCAGACCAAGTTTCCCGGTACCTCGCCGTGCCTCGAATGCTATTGCCTCTGTGAGGCATTCCTTCTCACTCAGCTCTTTGTAAAAGTTGTATTTGAGGAACTCTCTCACTCTCCCCCCTCTCTCACTCTCCCCCCTCTCTCACTCTCCCTCTTCCCTCTCCCTCACTCCCTCCCCAACCTCATCAGCATCCGTAATTTCTCATTGACGTTGGGCAATTATATACTCTTTCTATCCTTTCTTAACAACCTGACTTTTTTAAGAGCCTTAATTTCTCTTCTTTTTCGTCCTTGAAGAGAAGAATTTTTTTATTTTCATGACTTGAAAATGGATAAATGAGGCTGTATTATATATATCATCTTTTTTTATTTCTTTCCTCATTTTCTAGTCCGGGTTACTTTCTTATGTATTTCTAAGTGGTTTAATTTTTCCTCCTTCCCATTCTTGAGAGAATTTTATATTTCATTTTCATGACTTGAAAAGTGGCAAATGAGGCAGTATTATATTTTTAATTTTTTTTTTCTTAACTCATTTTCTAGTACAGGTTACTTTTTTATGTATTTCAACGTGGTTTGATTTCTCTTCTTTTTCGTTCTTGAGGAGACGATTTTTTTCTATTGTCACGAATTGAAAAGTGGCAAATGAGGCAGTATTATATTTTTAATTTTTTTTCTTTCCTCATTTTCTGGTCCAGGTTACTTTTTTATTTATTTCAATCATGCTTTAATTTCTCCTCTTTTTCATTCTTGAAGACACGATTTTTTTTTCTATTTTTCATGACTTGAAAAGGGGCAAATGAGGCTGATTTTTTTTTATTTCTTTCCTCATTTTCTAGTCCAGGTTACTTTTTTATATATTTCAACCATGCCTTAATTTCTCTTCTTTCTCATTCTTGAAAAGACGATTTTTTTTATATTTTCATGACTTGAAAATGCGTAAATGGGGTTTTATGAAATATATTTTTAATTTTTTTTTTTCTCGTATTTCAGTCCATGTCATTTTTTGTATATTTTACTCTGCATCAATTTCTCGTCTTTCTCATATTTGAGCCGATTTTTTTTCTATTTTCTGGACTTGAAAATGGGTAAATGGGGTTGTATGAAATATCTTTTTTATTTTATTTTTTTTTGTTTCTCTCCTCGTATTCCAGTCCATGTTACTTTTTGTATATTTTACTCTGCTTCAATTTCTCGTCTTTCTCATTTATGAGACGATTTTTTTCTCTATTTTCTGGACTTGAAAATGGGTAAATGGGGTTGTATGAAATAACTTTTGTTTTTTGTTTTGTTTATTTCTCTCCTCGTTTTCCAGTCCGTGTTACTCTTTGTATATTTTAATCTGCTTAAATTTCTCGTCTTTCTCATTCTTGAAAAGACGCATTTTCTGGCTTAAAAATGGGCTAAGGGGGCTGTATTAAATATCTCCCCCCCCCAATTTCCAGTCCATGATTTATATGACTGGAAATTGGGTAAATGTGGCCGTTTTAAATTTATTATGTAATGTTATAAGGTAAAATATTATATTTACCATAGTCAATTCTTTTTAGGGAGGCAGATTTGCACCGACTCGCAGGGGTCCCCTTTTAGCTCGGAAAAGTATCCTGATCGCTGATTGGTTGGACAAGATAATTCTAGCCAATCAGACAGCAGGAAACTTGTCCGAGTTAAAAGGGCACCGCTGCGAGTCAGTGCAAATGCGCCTCATTAAAAAAAAAATTTAGTGTAGTCTATGTTACTCTTTTATATATGTCAACCTTGCTCTGGCTGTATTAAGTACTTTTCTTTCATCATTTTCAAGTCAGTATTTCTTTTTTATATATTTCAACCTTACAGACAGACATTTTGCATATTTGCTATGAGAAGTATAAGTGCATTTTTAAATTTCAGTTCTCAACTGATGCCAACTCTAAAATAACTATAATTAAGTTATGGATGAAACTAAGGCATCATTAATGTCATGTATCATCATGCTATAATCTTTAAAAGCTCATTTATAAAAAATCTTTATGGTAGAACTAATTAAAATTGACTTGGCTTCATCTGATGATAATTTTTTTTCTCTTTTTTTTTTTTAAAGGTACTTTCTTTATCCTACCAAGCTTTGGATTTCTCCTCCTGCTTCTGCTTTTCCTGTCATATTTTTTTTCTTGATTTTTTTATCATAATGTAAACTTCAATTATTTGTTTATTGTTTTGAGTTATGTAAATCAACATTATTGATAATTGTGGTGTTGATGAATTTGATGATGATGTTGATGATGGTGATGGAGAAGCTAAATTGTGAGATTCATGGAGATTTTCATTGGATTTTTTATCTACAAACACCCACACACACATTCAGATTCAATGTTAGACAGTGTTATATTGTTGTGATGTTTACCTAAAAGTGAGATTAAAAAAAGTAAAGAAAAATACAGCATAGTTGTTTTAGATTTATGTAGTGAATTACATACTTAGTTGCAGTCAACTTTGGCGAGAGAGAGAGAGAGAGAGAGAGAGAGAGAGAGAGAGAGAGAGAGAGAGAGAGAGAGATTAACAAAATACACAGTATATATCACTTTTCAATTAGCAGATCATCATTCAGTTAAAAATGGAAAGGACTGGACGTTGTAATCTTGAACCATTTACAGGTTTAGATGTTTAAAAGTTGGTCATGAGTGGAAGAGTCAAGGGACAGTGACATTGCCCTTTCAAGCAGGACAATACCCTAGAGACTGACCATATATACTGTATACATTATTAGCGCCGAAGCTCCCTCTCTACCCAAGCTAGGGCCAAGGGGGTACAGGCAATGGCTGTTGATGACTCAACAGATTGACCTATAGGCTCCCCCGAAATCCCCATCCTGAGCTCACAAGGAACTAACAACTTTGAGCGGGCCTTGAACCCCAGTCTGGCCAAAACCAGTCAGGGACGTTACCACATAGGCCACCTCTCTCTCGCTCTCTCTCTCTCTCTGGCGATCACCAGTCAGGGACGTTACCACATAGCCTACCCTCTCTCTCTCTCTCTCTCTCTCTCTCTCTCTCTCTCTCTCTCAGTCTGGCGATCACCAGTCAGGGACGTTACCACATAGCCTACTTCTCTCTCTCTCTCTCTCTCTCTCTCTCTCTCTCTCTCTCTCTCTCTCTCTCTCTCTGTTGAGTTATTCTGTTTGCGTTGTGAAGTAGATATGGAACGTTTTTCAGAAATCATGGAAGAGGGGTTGGGATATAGGAAGACGGATATTTTTCTCAGAATTTTTCTTCTTCCCTTATTTGGGAAATAAGATCTATGGCCTTGTCAGAATCCAGCACAGGTGGGATTTATCTATTTTTGGAGGCCGCATTTGTATTCGAAAGGAGAAGGAAGCAGATGTCATAGGCTCTTCTTTTAACTTTTTGTACTATTCATGTTTATCCCATCTTTTTCCACTATGTATATATATATGTATATATATATATATATATATATATATATATATATATATATATATATATATATATATATATATATATATATAGTTTTTTTTTTGGGGGGGGGACGGAAGAAGAAAGCCAGGTTAAGGTAGATGCTTTTTACCCTTCTTGTTTATCCCTTTTTTCCAATATATTTTTTGTTTTGACAGAAGAAGAAAATCAGGTTAAGGTAAATTCCCTAAAGGTTAAAGACCTTACTAAGAGTACCGATTTATAAACAGGAATTAGCTTGGGACATGTATCAGAAGTTATCATGTATGTTGCTGGGATAAAAAACAGGCGTCATTGTTATTTCATCAATGCGTTTTCATTAATAAGGGAATTATTAATCTCTCCCTTTCCGCACAGATTTTTTTTCTATGAATATCGTTTAAGGTTTTAGTGTTTATAGGAATCAATACACAGATGTAAATGTTAATCTATCAATGTGTCATTTTGTTTACTTTTTCCGTAAAGCAAAATTTTGCGTATTTTTTTGCATTTTCATATATGTCGTTTGAAGTTTTAAGGATTTTTTTTTTTATCAATACACAGATGTAAACACTATTTTGTCAGTGCTTTCACTATTAAGTAAATTCTTACTATTATTTTCTCCATACATTTTTTTTTTTTTTTTTTTGCATTTTTATAAATATCATTTAAAGTACTACCGTTTTTGTGTTGATATTTCTAACAAATGATACCGACATATATATATGTATTTTTTGAGTAAAATTAGGAATTTTTCATCACATGAAAAATTGAAGATTGAAATAAATTTAATAAATATGCATCATATATACATTAATTAGAAAGTATAACCGTTTCACCATATAGAATGCTCAAATAAAAAGTACTTCTGCCTTCCAATTCCCTTTCAAAGGGATTATCGTAAATTAATAGATATTTATAGATATTCCAATCAAACTGCAAAAGCGAATGTATCAAAGTCTAGAAGTGAAGAGTTGCATTCATTGCAGAGTTTACATGAGGCGTTGTCACATGCTACCATTAGTGAGTGTTTGACCACCGTTGAAGGTAGTGACCCCTGTACAAACGCTCTCTCTCTCTCTCTCTCTCTCTCTCTCTCTCTCTCTGTTTGTGTGAAGTTCTAATTATCTGTGTAATTTATATCACATCCCTCAAATGGTTTCTCCTTTACCGTGCCTAGCTTTACTCGCATATAAACATTAACTCATTGCTCCTATATTCTGGGAAGCAGTACATAAGTGTGCTGAGCACGCCACTATTTACATATCCTAATTATCAGGTTATTATGATACGTTTATAGTGACCCACGAGGATGGAGTACGCAGCACATCCTTGTACCAATTACCAGAACAGAGGAGCAATGAGATAATGTATATTTGCGAGGGAAGCGCACCACGGCGGAGCAAAAACCATCTGAAGGACGTGCTATATTAGAAGTAATTATGATACTTTAAAGTGACCCATGGGGCTGGCTGTTACGATCTTAAAATCGTTACAGGTTCTTTTAATAAGTAAAATAAATATCAACAGCAACCAACATTGAAACATGGGAAATAAATATAAAAAGAAACTCACGAAAAAAAAAACACTTCATGTTTATTCACAAACTTACAAAGAAAATTAATGTTACTTCTTTGGTTACTTTAACTGACAAACCAAATCAATCAAACACCAACAGAAAAGGGGAACTGTCAGTAAGGTGGAAATACTTAAGGAATAGTTTTCTGCAGAGGCTGAGACGATACTGGTGCAGAGACTTCAGGCTTGAGAACGTTGCGGAAGGGCGGCTGAAGTTCAGATGAAACTGGCACGATGACCGGATTCGAAGACGTCACAAAAAGGGTGGCATCAAGAAGGGACATCAGAGGTCTTCTTCCAAGAATTCGATGATACTGTTGAAGTAAGGCTTGAGAATGTTGCAGAAGGGCGGCTGAAGTTCATATGAAACTGGTACGATGACCGGATTCGAAGACGTCACAAAAGGGGTGGCATGAAGAAGGGACATCAAAGGTCTTCTTCCAAGGATTCGATGAAACTGTTGGACGAAGGCAGGCTGCAGGCAGTGTTGGCTACTTCTTATCACAAGCAGGGAGGGCTGGCTGGTTCAGTTTGCCTCTTCTTCTCGGCCATAGCAGGATCTTTTAGAGATAGGCTTTTGTTGTCTGAAGGGAAGGTTAGAATCTGGCTCTATCAGACTTCTGGAGTTCTATGTTTCTTATCTTGTTAGGACTTGGATCTTATCTGCTTCTTGTCTTATGTCCTGTCCTATCTCTCTTGGACAATCTCTTCTTGAAGTTTGTATACCCATGTATGGGCGGAGTTAATTACAGTGGTCATCTCCATAGAAGGCGTTCTTTTTAACAATTCTGCATCTCTATTGGCTTCCTTAAAAACGCCCACTTCAATCATGCCATGGAGGCTTCTAGAAGAAATTTCTGATGCAATCTGGACCACGTGTTAAGTCGTAACAAAAGGGCAGCGCGTGTCCTTCCATTATGACATATATCCTAAACAAGGATTTTCCTCAGGCACGGTTTCTCAAAATATGCTGACTCCACTTATCACGGCTGTCGCTCTCGGCGAGGCTTGGTTTATTTCCAAAATGCTGACGAAAATGAAGAGATTGACAGGATTGCCCAAACAGGACCGTAGTCGATTCTCGTCTTGCCTCGCTGCTCACACTTTGGGAATAGATATTTTTGTCTTATATTATATCTTTTTAAAAGTATTTTATCTACCCATGACACTGGCGTGCGCAGCACATCTATATACCGCTTGCCTGAACAGAGGAGCAATGAGATAATGTTTATTTGCGAGGGGAGTGCTGCACGGCGGAGCAAAGATCCACAATTTAAAAACTAGGATTTACTTTGTAAATATTACTGCCCATACATTGGCGTTCAATGCGCCTCCCCGGTTCCAGCTCCGGATTGTATGGCTTGAATGCCATACAACTATACAATTTCATTTCATTGGACTTTGTAGACCCTCGCACTGATCAATTATCCAAAGAAGAAAATTATATCAAGAAATTTACTTGTTTTGCTTTCAATGTTGTTACCTCCTCTGAGGCAATCATTTTCAATTAGCTGTTTTATAAAGTTGCAATGGCAGGACATCCCTACCCACCCTCTTGCTCCTCTCCCTAAATCATTATTAGTATTTGCAGGACAACCCTACCCACCCACCCTGCCATGTCCCCTAAATCATCATTAGTATAATTAATATCATACTGAAGTTATATTTTTATTTTCTCGGATCGTTTAGTATTATAAAACCTACTTTTCTCTTATTCCTGTGAACTATATTATCAATACTCACAAAGCAAATCTCATATGAACCTAAGTATTTTATACATACATTTTTGTTAAGGTTTAGTTCAATATTGTTTTTTCCACGAAGAAACTAAAACGACATATTTTTATATATAAGCATTAAAACCGTATCTGATTTTGGTAATTCTTATCTTGATGTAACCTGGAAAAAAGCTATTTTACTTTTCAATGTTAAGTACCATAGTTTGTTTTGACAGTATTTTATTGTACCGGGCTTGTGTTTTATATCCAGTATAGTCTGTTTTATTATTCCCGTCTGGCCTTTCATGGCGGCCATTGTTTGTTCACTTGTTTGGGAATTCATCTTTATCTGCCCGTTTAGTACTCTGTTACTTAGGTTCTTGGTTAAGTCCCTGGCCTTATGCCTTTAGAACCGTTATTATTTTTATTTTTATTTTTTTGTGTATTTATGCTCATGGTACTTTTTGCTAGTAAGTCCAGCCTACGAACGAGATAGCGATTTAGCTTTGTTTTTGTTTAGTAACCGCCCGAGGCGTTCGTCTCGACTGTGCTATTTATTTTAAGTTTTAACGGATGCTATTCTTCGATCGTAGTGTTATATGGATGTACATTTTTATTTTATACGTTTATAATAGTGTTTTGTGATTTTTAGTCCTGTTTTTGTGTCCAAGAGAGCGAGAGATTGGGGTCCCCGTTTTCTGTTCGCAGTCACGAGTTACCCCTTTCTCTCGTTTTCTTTCTTAGCTCCGGTGGGGGAGCGGATTTCCCGTTTTCCGTTTTGTGCGTTCAGCGGGTTCTCCCTCCCTCACCTCTCCCCCTCTGGGTGGATGATAACTTACGAGTTATTTATTTTTCGTGACTTTTCAATTGTTAGCGTTATTTTGGTCCGTGTTTCGTCCTCTCCCCGTTACGGCTCGGGAGTAGTTATGAACGTTTTCCACTCCGCCTTGAGTTATACTCCGCCACGAGGGATTCTCAATAACTTTCGTTCTATTGTTATATTTATATTGTTTACTACATGGGACGGGCTTCATATTGTTTAGATACGACCCTCCGGTGGCCCTTACTTCGGTCTCAGGCCACGGCCATATCCACAATAGCCTTTGTTATTACAACTGTGTTGTTATTCACAATAATTATTCAGGACCTTTCTTCTCCCTCCGGCCTCACCGGAGATCGTAAATACGCTTTACTATAATCTAAGCTTTAGTCTTTAGCTACGACTTAGCTTTTTATCTTTCACAATTGAATTATTAGCCACAATTGAATTATTCAGGGCATCTCATTATCCTCCGGCGTCACCGGAGGTCGCCCAAACACTTCACACTTGAAGTTGCCTTAGCTAATTAGCTAAGGCTCCTTTATTCAGGACATTTCATTACGATCCGGCCTCACCGGAGCTCCGGCTTCACCGGAGGTCGCCCATACACTTCACACTTATATTTGCCTTGCCTTTAGCTAAGGCTGGTGTTTGTATTTATTTTAAGGGCATGTCACTGCTTCCCCGACCCTTGGAGGTCGGCGGATTACTTTAAGCTTATTATCCTTATGTCATTAACAGACATTGGGTGCATTACAAATATACAGACAATTGAATTTTAAAGTGCCAACAATGGTATGGGGCAGTATCAACTTAAAGTTAATAGTTAGTTGTTTGGTCAATGCAATATGGGTGCTTAGGTAATTCAGTGAGTGCCAGAACTCTAAAATAATAGGTTTTTATCCCTTATCAGAGTTTCAAGCATCACCAGACTCATGTCTCCTTTCTTTTACAGAAGGCCCGTTGTACTGCTGAAGGATGCTCTGCCTCGTTCAGCGACCCCGTTGGGCATGACCTCTGCCGGTCTCATGCTCACTGCTCCATTCCCTTTATCCAGGAACCGGGACAGGCCCAATACCCAGTGTGGTTCCCGGATTTGTGCTCGTTCTGTTACGAGTTGTCGTCAGTTCTGCTGAATGATGATGTAAGTGGGTTTTCCCTTTGTTCCTTATTTCTCGTTGGCAGACACTAATATAGACATGAATATGATATACACAGTATATTTAGGAGGGCAAACCCCCTCCTCCATCACTAATCACTGCAAATCTTACAGGCCGATGATGTCTCTCTTCGGTCAGCAAGGGCTACTCTTCGGCCGTGGGTGTCGGGCTTTGGCAGGAATGCCCCGTCTGGCGCACCCTATCTCCTCGATGGGGATATGGCCTCCCGTGTCTTCCCAGGCTCGACTACTGCTGCAGTCTCTCCTGACCTTGCTGCCCCTTTAATTGAAGAAGTCAGGGCTACCATTTCCGTGGAGGACGAAACCCTCGTACCGATGGACATGGCTGGTCTGGATGTAGACGTAGAACCCAGGGACGAGCAGGTAAGTGGTGCCGAGTTGGTGGAAACCCTTTTCTCTCCTACTCCCTCTTCTACCTCTTCCTTTCTAGGTTTTGATAACTCTAAGGCTTCTCCTCGGGATCCCTCTGCCTCCGTACGACCCAAGGTGAAGCCACTTCGAACTTATAAGACTTCAGCTTTGCCAGTATCAACGTCACCGGTCCCCGGACCCTCGACAGCTCCTGATATTCATATTGCTCCTCGTAAAACCACTACTCCTAAGAAGTCTAAGTCTACCAAATCCAAGAAAAAACCAACGGGTGACTTTCAGGTACCCTGGGCTGATCTCCTTCCCATCCAACTGATCAAAGGATTGGTCAGGGATCAAGTTCAACATCACTCTGGTGCAATAACAGAGATTAAGGATATGATGGCTACTCTGATCCGCGCCGGAACTCAGTTCCCTCCCCCTTCTGCCCCAGACGCATCGAAGCTGCCGCCCTTCGATAAAAACAATCCTTGGCGGTTTGCTTTGCATGCTCCATTCGTAGATGGCTCCCTAACTCTGGAGGGCATGGGCACCCGCCCTCTAGAGGACCTGGAGTTCTATCCCCCGGGCCTAGCATTCCCGTTCAATGGTTTTGTACGGTTAAAGGAACATGCATTGGTCCGTATGGACAAGGTACCGAAGGAAACGGTCATATTTCCAAAAGAGCAGGCCCAGGCTATCTGGGCCAGAACACTATCAGAGTGGGGGTGTATTAACTCCAAGCTCACCCCTCACAAGGGTTCCTACACTATTTTTACGACAGCGGCCTCCATCTCTTTGCCGCTCATAGACAAAGTCACAGAGCTGACTATACAGGCCATCAAAGAAGGCTCTTCCATGCCGGCTCTCAAGGAGACGGACCCCACCTCTTTGCTTATTCCGGGTTCCTCGGCAGCCTGGGATGCTGCGGCCTCTACCTTCACGGTGGGGAAACTAGACCCGGACTGTGCCTCTACTCTTTTCTCTGAGAAGCTTCCCAGATTAATAGAGAGTCTTCTCAAAACTGAGTTCGAGACCCGTACTAGACTTGCTAGGTCCCTCCAATCCATCACCTCCATGGAGTCCCTTGCATCTCTTTACCCAGAGGAAACGCTGTTCAGGGTCGCCACAAAGAACCAGCTGCTATCCTACCAAATAGATCTCCATGACTTCTGGTCAGCACGGGTTAGTTGCAGGAAGTTCGTTCTGTCGGAGGCCACCATCAGGCATGAGCCGAACAGACTGATAGCTTCCTCCTGCTGGGGTAAGACCCTCTTCCCTCAGACCGAGGTGGATAAGGTTCTTCAGGACGCAGCGAGGGCAAACCAGAATTTGCAGGTAAGGTGGGGTCTCTCAGCCAAAAAGAGGTTCGAACCCCAGAGACACACATTCTTCAAGAAGAAGCTGAGGTTTAGTCCTTACAAAGCGGCCCGGGGTACCTCGTCCCCACAGCCTTCCGCGGCCTCGACTTCTCGACAACAGGCGCCTCCTCAGCAGGTAGTCTACCTCGCTGCTCCCCCTGGTACACAGCCCAACCCCTCTTGGATGCCCTCACCTGCATACAACCCTGCCTACGAACCCTCCGGTTCCTTTCGTGGATACCAAAGAGGGAGTTCCAGAGGTAGAGGACAGTTCCGCCAACGCGGCGGGCCCAGAGCAAGGGGTTCCCGTGGAGGGAGGGGCCCTAAGTTCACTCCCTCCCAATGATGTGATGCCGGTAGGAGGGAGACTTTATCACTTCCGGGATCATTGGACCTTCAGTCCATGGGCTCACAGCATAATATCAAGGGGCTTGGGTTGGAAATGGTCACAGGGATCCCCTCCTCCACTGGTGACCTTCTTCCAGAGACCCACTCCCATCCTGGAAGAGTACACTGCGGAGTTACTCAAGAAGAGAGCAATCAAGCGGGTTCGATCCCTGAAGTTCCAAGGCCGCCTGTTTACAGTCCCGAAGAAAGACTCGTCGGCGTTGAGGGTAGTTCTGGACTTGTCGAAGCTCAACTCTTACATCCTTTGCGACAAGTTCCGTATGCTGACTATCTCTCAGGTACGGACCTTACTTCCCCGTGGGGCCGTCACCACCTCTATCGATCTTACCGACGCCTATTATCATGTCCCAGTAGCTCGAAACTTCTCTCCTTATCTAGGCTTCCGTCTCGGCAAGAGAGCCTTCGCATTCAAAGTCATGCCCTTCGGTCTCAGCATTGCCCCCAGGGTATTCACGAAACTGGGGGAGACGGTGCTCGAGCAACTCAGACACCAAGGGATACAAATCGTCGCCTATCTGGACGATTGGCTCATTTGGGCCCAGTCGCACCAGGAATGCAAAAGAGCTACGTCGAAGGTACTCCATTTTCTCGCCAAACTGGGCTTCCAAGTCAACCTCCGGAAGTCCCGCCTACAACCATCAAGCCTCTTCGAATGGTTAGGCATCCGTTGGGACCTCTCAAAGCACAAGCTCTCCCTTCCTCCCAAGAAGGTGAGGGAGATAGCTTCCAAGGTCAGGAACTTTCTCAAACACAAACAGGTGTCCAGAAGAGCTTTAGAACGAGTCCTCGGCCTACTCCAGTTTGCCTCACTGACCGATCTCCTATTAAAAGCCAAACTCAAAGACATCAATCGAGTTTGGAGAAAGAGGGCGACAATACCTTTAAGAGACAAGACCTCGAAGATCCCCTCTGTCTTGAAAATGAGACTACAACCATGGTCCGATCGGAGGAACCTCTCCAAGTCGGTTCCTCTACAGTTCCCCTCTCCACAAGTGACAATTCATACCGACGCGTCTCTGAGTGGTTGGGGGGGTTACTCCCAACATCAGATGTGTCAGGGCTCTTGGTCACCCGCCATGAGACAGTTCCATATCAATGTTCTCGAAGCCATGGCGGTGTTCTTGACCCTGAAGAGAATCTCCCCTCCGAGGTCGACCCACATCAGAGTAGTCTCAGACAGCACGGCCGTAGTCCACTGCCTCAACAGAGGGGGGTCCAAATCACCCAACCTGAATCAGATCCTGGTCACTATCTTCACCTTGGCAGCCGACAAAGACTGGTTCCTGTCAGCAACTCACCTAGCAGGAGTCCAGAATGTGATAGCAGACGCATTATCCAGGACGAGCCCACTGGAATCGGAGTGGTCCCTGGACATGCACTCCTTCCGGTGGATACTCAGGCTGGTTCCAGGTCTCCAGGTAGATCTATTCGCGACCCGACTCAATCACAAACTCCCGTGTTATGTGACACCGAACCTGGACCCTCAGGCTTATGCCATGGACGCATTAACCCTGGATTGGAACCATTGGCAGAAGATCTTCTTATTCCCTCCAGTGAATCTTCTACTGAAAGTCTTGCACAAACTCCGCTCCTTCAACGGGGCAGTAGCTTTAGTGGCACCTCACTGGCCAAAGAGCAGTTGGTTTCCTCTCCTCCTCGAGTTGAAACTCCGTCCCTTCCGGATCCCATTCCCCAAACTGACCCAGGTGGTCCAAACACGGACTGTGTCAGATTCCTCAAGGATAGCCAAAACCCTAACTTTGTGGATTTCATGAAGTTTGCAGCACGTAGGGACGCAAACATCGACCCAGATAATGTCCTCTTTATAGAATCAGACAAAAGGGACTCAACGATTTGCCAATATGATTCGGCGGTTAAGAAACTAGCGGATTTCTTAAGGACTTCAGACCATTCGGTTATGACTCCTAATTTAGCCATCTCCTTCTTTAGGTCCATTTTTGACAAAGGCCTAGCAGCTAGCACTATAACCACCATTAAGTCAGCTCTGAGGAAAGTCTTCCTGGTTGGGTTTAACATTAACCTGGCGGAGTCTTATTTCTCATCTATTCCAAAAGCATGTGCTAGGCTTCGACCTTCGGTCCGTCCTCAAAAGGTCTCTTGGTCTCTAAATGATGTCCTCAAACTGGCCTCCGACACGGACAACGAATCCTGCTCTTATATCACTCTTCTTAGGAAGACTTTATTTCTAACAGCTTTGGCCTCGGGTTCCAGAATCTCAGAACTAGCAGCTCTCTCACGAAACTCAGAGAACATGGATTTCCTCCCTTCAGGTGAGGTACTTCTTTCACCAGACAGGGCGTTCCTAGCTAAGAACGAGGACCCCCAAAATAGGTGGTCCCCTTGGAAGATTATTCCTCTTCTCCAAGATACTTCTCTATGTCCGGTCACCACTCTCAGGGCCTTTTTAGCCAGGACTGCTACCCGATCGTCTGGCCCCTTGTTTATCAGAGAACAAGGAGGTACCATTTCCATACGTGGCATTAGGCAACAGATCCTATACTTCATTAAACAAGCCAATCCGGGATCATTTCCCCATGCTCATGATATCCGATCGATAGTTACCTCCATCAACTATTTCCAGAATATGGACTTTGATAACCTTAAGAAGTACACGGGTTGGAAATCTCCTATGGTCTTCAAACGCCACTATCTAAAGAACTTACAGGCTCTTAAATATCCAACGGTTGCAGCTGGGAGCCTTATCTCTCCCCATTGATCTTTTGTTCTTCCTTTCATCCATCTCTTCTCTTCTCCCTCCTACCCGCCACTCGCACCACGACGCCGCTTCCTTGGTGGTTCGTTAGCCCTAAGTGTATTACATATTAGGTTAATATGATTGTAACTATTATTGTTTTCCCTTGTTATTAAGTTGGGATATTCTTAGCCATGTCAGTTTTGTTGCATGTTTTCCTCTGATACTCAGAGGTTTCCTTGTTATCATGTTTGTTTATCCTTACTCTCACTATGCCCTGTGGCTAGTTTATATTTTATGCCTACTTACCTGAATTATATATGATTTTCTTTACATGGTGTTGTTTCTCTCCCCTTATTAAATTAGTAGTTATTGTTGGGCTTGGAAGGCATTCTCTGGTACATTTTCGCCGGGCGCCACAGGTTCGACCCAGAAAAGGGATTTTGACGAAGGAAAAATCTATTTCTGGGGAGAGACCTGTGGCGCCCGGTGAAACCCTTCCCCTTATTTTACACGATCCCACCCTTTCCTTTCCAAGCCATCATGGCCAATACAGAAGGATGTTGTTCAGATGGCGCTCGCGTCGTGGCGTGGGTGGTGCGGCGATGGGGATGTGTCTAGGGCCTCTGTATCGGCCCATCCCTTTGGCGAAGGAATTAACTAAATGGAAGACAACCTGTGAATAGTGGATTTCACGCGCCTTTGCTTTATACACGACACCCAAAAGGTGCTCGCGCGAGGGTTGTAACCTCAGCATTCCATGCTTTTATCTTTCTCTGGTATAATTGGAAGGTTTTTATCAGAAAAGGTATACAAGAAGGACTTTTCGCCGGGCGCCACAGGTCTCTCCCCAGAAATAGATTTTTCCTTCGTCAAAATCCCTTTTTTAGATCCTAAAAAAGCGTAATCTGAACAGCCTTGATATATTTTAATAGAATCGTAAAAAAATATATGTGATGATATTATTTTTTATAACAGATCTATGATATGATTTATGATACACATCAAGAAGAAGCCGTTTTAAATAAAATCGTTCACTCTCTCTCTCTCTCTCTCTCTCTCTCTCTCTCTCTCTCTCTCTCTCTCTCTCTCTCTCTCTCTCTCTCTTCCGTGTGATGGGATCAAACGAGACCTCAGCAGGGTTTTCAGAAATCGTGAAAATCAAGATTCGTCCCATTATCTAGCTTTTTAAAGAGAATTATTACCTCCGCCAACGAAGTTGGAAGGAGGTTGTTTTCGTCCGTTTGTGTATTTGTGTGTTTGTTTGTGAACAGCTTTCTGGCCACAATTCTAATCTTAGAGTAATGAACCTTGCAGGGATTAATTGGTATGTAAAATACTGGTATTGATTAAAATTGAGGTCAAGGTCAAAGGTCAAGGTTTGAGTGTATGAAAATCCACGACAATTAATACATAATAAGGTCAAAGGTCAAGGTCAAGGTTGAGGAAAAGGTCGAGAAATAAGCTGCCGGGGTGGTGGTCTGTGCTCTACTGAGTGCCCCTCTAGTTCATCTTATTTTGACTGAAATTTCTACTGATGCTGGGGTGGGGTGGGAAGTGGGTGGGGGAGCTGTATAGCAATGCCTTGAGTGCACTTCACAAGGTGTACTGTAGGCATTATTTAAGGTTCCTTGCAGTGTTCTTTCGGTTATAAATATTAAAATTAATATTCGTAGCATTGTCATAATTTCCAAAGATAATTATTCATCTGTTTTTTTGAGTGAAATTTTTACCGAGGGTTGGGGAAGGGGTAGTCTCGGGGGAATAATACCTTGAGTGCACCTCACATGGTGTACTGTAGGCATAATTTAAGATTCGGTGCTGTGTTCCTTCGGCCCCATGTTATGGTTGTTTTGTATCCCAGGATAGCAGGTTCATCATTGCCAAGATTCTTGGACATGGTGTGTTGTACAATGCTGGCGGTATTTTTAGCTTTACTTAAGAAGCAGGTCTTCTGAAAGCTTTTTAACTTTTAAAATGACGTCTTTGCTGTTATGGTTTTAATTGAATACTCTTTTATTCTTTATTTATAATAAAGGATATCGGCGTCAATGACCTTAGATGTCAGGATGCCAGAAAACCTCAAATCAATCAAATCAATCATTCTACTTCCTTTCTTCTTCTATTATTATTATTATTATTATTATTATTATTATTATTATTATTATTAATTGCTAAGCCACAACCCTAGTCAGAAAAGCAGAATGCTATAAGCCCAGGGGCCCCAACAGGGAAAATAGCTCAGTGAGGAAAGGAAACAAGGAAAAAGAAAATATTTTAAGGTCAGTAACAACATTAAAATAAATAATTCCTATATAAACTATAAATTCTTTAACAAAACAAGAGGAAGAGAAACTAGATAGAATAGTGTGCCCGAGTGTACCCTCAAGCAAGAGAACTCTAATGCAAGACAGTAAAAGGCCATGGTACAGAGCTATGACACTACCCGAGACTAGAGAACAGTGGTTTGATTTTGGAGTGTCCTTCTCTTAGAAGAGGTGCTTACCATAGCGAAAGAGTCTCTTCTACCCTTAACAAGAGGAAAGTAGCTACTGAGCAATTACAGTGCCGTAGTTAACCCCTTTGGTGAAGAAGAATTGTTTGGTAATCTCAGTGTTGTCAGGTGTATGAGGACAGAGGAGAATCTTTAAAGAATAGGCCAGACTATTCGGTGTATGTGTAGGCAAAAGGAAAGAACCGTAACCAGAGAGAAGGATCCAATGTAGTACTGTCTGACCAGTCAAAGGACCGTATAACTCTCCAGCGGTAGTATGTCAACGGGAGGCTGGTGCCCTGACCAACCTACTACTTTGCTGCCTATCCTCTACTAACTTATACTTCATAGTTCAACAGCTAGGTTTTCCCCACAGTTGTACTCCGGTGCTGAATAGCCTCTCAGGCCCCAGAGACGAGCTATATACCCCAAATTCATAAATCCTATATAATAATCTCTCAGTACAAGAAATACCTTGTAAAAGGTAAGTTCCCTGAAGGCTAAGATAACTTACTACCTTTGAAGTCGACTTTTTTTTTTTATCTTTTATCAGGAAATACAATTTTATAATCTTGAAATTTATAACCTATATACATCATAGGATAATTTTGTATTTTACATATATTGCATTTAAGATTGCAATTTTTACTGTTTATCTAATTATGTTTTTAAATAAAAAAAATATATTGGTATCTGAAACTATCAAAGGACATGTTTCAATGGTTGACATGGAGCCTACGGCTAATGTATAGATCCGTCATTTCTTTATGTCTTGCCATATTTTATTTTCCTTGGTCCTAAAAGGATGTTGTTCTGTAGGATATCTCCAAGATAGTAATTCTTGTTTGGATGAAAGACACTTTTTCCAACTGGGTTAAAATCCTGTCTTCCATAAGGGCTATTGATCTTTGCTTAGAGGGGTTGACTATATGTGTAAGTTCTGATAAATGGGAGGGGATAATGCTTTTGGTATTGAATGGCCTAATGCCTAAAGGCCTAAGGCATACGGTGCATCTCCAATAAATCCAATAATATACTTGTCTCTGAGAAAAACATCTTCTCGACTTCATTTTTTTTTTTATTCTTGAGAGGTACAAACGAAAACCACACTCACTCTCACAAATTGCCGAAACTGCCATGTTGTATTTAGAAATGGGAATGGGATGGAAAGGGTTGAATCTGTGTGTGCTTGTGTCTGCATATCTATCTAGATATTTAGCCATCATTTTGACGGGTCGCGTACGCTACGTACGCTAGTCTAATGATAAAATTCTGTAAATACAATATATTTTCTGTAATGAAAGAATTTCCTTCATCTTCCAAACATACAAGACACTGCTATCGTTTTTCATCTCCATAAACCCACGGACCACTGTATGTAACATACAATGTTCCTTGGGTTTATGGGCCTCTGCACGAACAAACAGTAGTTTTGCTTTTTATATATTGACGATTCCCACTTGTTTATTTTTCTCTCCCCTGATTTATTGTTCATTTCTCCTTTTGATTTGCTCTCGGAGGAAATCGCCTATTATTATTATTATTATTATTATTATTATTATTATTATTATTATTATTATTATTATTATCAAATGCTAAGCTACAACCCTAGTTGGAAAAGCAGGATGCTATAAGCCAAGGGGTTCCAACAGGGAAAATAGCCCAGTGAGGAAAGGAAACAAGGAAAAATAAAATACTTTTAGAACAGCAAAAACATTGAAATAAATATTTCCTATATAAACTATAAAAACTTCAACAAAACAAGAGGAAGAGAAACTAGATAGAACAGTGTGCCTGAGTGTACCCTCAAGCAAGAGAACTCTAACTCAAGACAGTGGAAGACCATGGTACAGAGGCTATGGCACTACCTAAGACTAGAGAACAATGGTTTGATTTTGGAGTGTCCTTCTCCTAGAAAAGCTGCTTACCATAGCTAAAGAGTCTCTTCTACCCTTACCAAGAGGTAAGTGGCCACTGAACAATTACATTGCAGTAGTTAACCCCTTTGGTGTAGAAGAATTGTTTGGTAATCTCAGTGTTGTCAGGTGTATGAGGACAGACTATTCGGTGTCTGTGTAGGCAAAGGAAAAGAACCGTAACCAGAAAGATCCAATGTAGTGCTGTCTGGGCAGTCAAAGGACCCCCTAACTCTCTAGCTTCGGTCAAATGTTCTGGTAATGTTACAGTATGATCTTTTATTTATCATTTGGGTAATTTTTTTTCATGAATGATAATATAAATGATTCATTATTTTGAAATTTCTAAAGCGAGTAAATTTAGCTTAATGTTGTTACAGTCTGATCTTTAATTTTCATTTGGGTAATTTTTTTTTTTTTTTTTTTTTATGAATGATAAAATGAATGATTCTTTACTTTGAAATTTCTAAAGCGAGTAAATTTATTTTAGGGATGTTACAGTCTCATCTTTTATTTTGCATTTGGGTAATTTTTTTATGAATGATAAAATAGATCATTCATTACTTTGAAATTTCTAAAGCGAGTAAATTTAGCTTAGTACAGTATGATCTTTTATTTTTCATTTGGGTAATTTTTTTTATGAATGTTAAAATAGATCATTCATTAATTTGAAATTTCTAAAGCGAGTAAATTTAGCTTAGTACATTATGAATTTTTATTTTTCATATGGGTAATTTTTTTTTTTTATGAAAGATAAAATAGATTCTTTAGTTGGAAATTTCTAAAACAAACATATTCAGCTGATGATAACGTGCTTTGGCCATTTTCATTTACTGCTAGTATCATAATACACAATTTTAGGATTTCAATCTATCTATGGTATGGAAGGTTTTAGCAAAATGCTGTGGATTGATAGAGATTTCATAAATGTTTAGATATGATTTCGTGGAATCACTTCTCAGCCAAAAAGATATTGGAAAATTCGTCGTTTGAAAGAAGAAAGACTATAGGAAGCAAGGAGAACAAAAGAAGGGGTAGAATTTCCTAAAAAAAAACGTTGCCATTGTTAGCTACTTTCCGAAAACATTACCTCAAAAAACGTTTCGCGAATTATCTAAATGTTTTTATGATAATAGTTAATTATTATTATTATTATTAAATGCTAAGCTACAACCCGAGTTGGAAAAGTAGGATGCTATAAGCCCAGGTGCCCCAACAGGGAAAAGAGCCCAGTGAGGAAAGGAAATAAGGAAAAATAAAATATTTTAAGAAAAGTAACATCAAAATAAATATTTCCTATTTAACTATAAAAACTTGACAAAACAAGAGGAAGAGAAACTAGACAGAACAGTGTGCCCGAGTGTACCCTCAAGCAAGAGAACTCTAAACCAAGACAGTGGAAGACCATGGTACAGAGTCTATGGCACTACCCAAAACTAGAGAACAATGGTTTGATTTCGGAGTGTCCTTCTCCTAGAAGAGCTGCTTACCATAGCTAAAGAGTCTTTTCTACCCTTACAAAGAGGTAAGTGGCACTGAAAAGTTTAAGTGCAGTAGATCAGTCTTCTCTTCGTTGTCAAAGATTGTGTTCAGACTTCTACCGTCCTGAAAGGCTTTTAAGGTACTGAGTATATTGTCTAAGAAATACGCTTGTTTTTTAAATAATACAAAGAAGAGCTATTTCTTGGAGAAATTACTAATCGGGCTGAGTATAGATACTTTCGAATTAAAGTTTCCACTAATTTCTTCTCATTTATTCACTAATTTAGTCCCGTATGTATATTTTAATTGCCCCATTTGTTTATTAATTTTATTCTACGTACCTTGGCTAATGTTCGCTATGTTTTTGTTTAGGACAAATGGTGAACCTGAGTATATTTGGATATATAAAAATGTTATTCAGAACCTTCTTGTTAGAAGAGTTAGATAAGACAATATATTGGGAGTTTACATTTATCATTATCATTTATATGATTTCATTATTTTGGTAAGATATTGAATATTTATGGATATTAAGATCAATATTTTATAGAAACTATTAGAAGTGATAGATGTTTAGTTTAATGATAAATTGAAAGGATTAGAACTCGCACACAAGTACACATAAACGCGTAGACATACATACACCAATACACACACACACACACACACACACACACATATATATATATATATACATACATATATATATATATATATATATATACATACATATATATATATATATATATATATAGATATTAATATATTATTAAATTAAAATAATTTAAGATAATATTTAGCTTAATAACTGTGTCTAGCAAACATTTTTTTTTCTGACGTTAGAAAAAGTAAGAATAGAGATTCTTTCTTGGACAGATCTTATCATATTCTATAGACTATTACCTCAAGAGATCATTCTATGGGTGACTTACCAAAAGAATGAGCCTCTTATAAAAGCAAAAGGTCAAGTTGAGTGTGCCTACCTACGCAGAGTCATTGAAAGTTTAAGGACAGAGTGAACTTATGCTCTCTCTCTCTCTCTCTCTCTCTCTCTCTCTCTCTCTCTCTCTCTCTCTTCCTAAAGAGTTTTTGTAACTCAGTAAGTATTCAGAGGCGTCGGTGGGGGTGGGGGTGGGGGGGCTTTGTTCCTAGCGCCACCAATATGGCCTCATACGCTAACACAGACTAAACACACACACCCACACACACACACACACACACACACACACACACATATATATATATATATATATATAAAAATTTTATGTACATGCATATATATACATGTATAGATATTTATATTCTGTATATGTATATATAAACCCAGAAGCTCACCAACTCGCCCCTTAAGCAAACTTAGACATACACACACACAAACACACGTACATATTTACAGTATATATATTTGTATGTGTAAATGTGTGTTGACGGTTGTTTAAGAGTTACTTTGTGTTTATATATATATATATATATATATATATATATATATAGTATATATATATATATATATATATATATATGTATGTATATAGTTTTGTGTTATATAACCCTCAAAGAATGATCAAATCAATTCAACTATTTTCTGCTGAATCAAATAAATAAAACTCGTCGTTTTATTTACAGGTGTTTATGGCTCTGAAGATTAGAAGGGAATTACGAAGCTCCTGAGATTTGAATGTCTCTTAAGGTAAGGGGTGATGTGTTTTTTATTTATTTTTGTTTTGTTTACGTTGAAATATTATCCTTTGTAAAGGTTAAAGGTGTCTGGCTTCAGTTCCCAGTTCCAGTTTCATTTGAATAGATGCTCACCATAACGTCAGCCGGGCAAGCCCAACACTCCAATGTAGTGACTAACCACTGCAGTGGCTTTCCCCAGGAAACATCTGGAATCGATATGTTGCCATGCGAATGCTTGGCAAACACAGTACCACTGTACTAGCCAGTGTAGGATTCTCTTATTGATTCCGGTTATTATCCCATTGCTATATTGTGGTTTGAAAGAGAGTTACAAGGAGTTACAATGATTTAGAATGTCTCAAAGACTTTTTAGTCTATCCGCGGAGACTCCATTTGCCCTGGGTAGAGCGAATTAGTTTAAACTTTTTAGACATTAATTAGAGAGTTTCTTTAATCTTGTCTAAATTATTCTAGAGTTCGTTTACACAGAGAGAGAGAGAGAGAGAGAGAGAGAGAGAGAGAGAGAGAGAGAGAGAGAGAGAGAGAGAGAGAGAGAGAGAGTGTTGCATACGACTTGACAATTTCACATATTGAAGGTACCCAGCCATTGTCTTTTGCACCTTTGTGCTTAGTTGGGTGGAGAGTAATTGCCTGTCCCTATGGTCAATTCTTTTTAGTGAGGCAGATTTGCACCGACTCGAAGGGGTGCCCTTTTAGCTCGAAAAAGTTTCCTGATCGCTGATTGGTTGGACAAGATCATTCTATCCAATCAGATAGCAGGAAACCTTTCCGAGCTAAAAGGCCACCACTGCGAGTCAGTGCAAATGCATCTCGTTAAAAAAAATTTACTATAGTCTATGTTGCTCATTAGTGATTTTTAAATCTTTTAACCATTTGATAATCGTTGCATCCTATTGGAAAACGTCCCTGCCCTGTGATTTGTTGTACTGGGGTTAAGAGTCCAGCTCAAGCTCGTTAGTTTTTTGTAGTGTCTGCAACCTCACCATCCTTGTGAGCTAAGGATGGGGTCATTTAAGTAACCTTCTTTCTGAGTCAATAGCAGCCATTGCCTGGCCCTCCCTGGGGTGGAGAGGAGCTTGGGCGCTGATCATATGTATGAATGGTCAGTCTCTAGAGCATTGTCCTGCTAGGGCATTGTCACTGTCCATTGTAATGTAATGAATATTTAGAGAAGACCAGCTAATGAAGATTGGATGAATTTATTCGTAAAAGGAAACAGTTTATTAATAACGAATCATATGTTTTCGATCGCTACATTACAATTAATAAATGGATGTTTTTACAACACTAAGCAGATTTATTATTCGCAATAAATAGGCTTTTGTTATGGAACTCAATTGATGAGTTTTTAGTAAAAGCTATGTTTCAAAATTCGGGTTTATCTATTTGCGACGGGATTTACCCTAAATGAATAAATATGGATATGCATTATGCAGAGGCATTACAAAACATCATGTTTGGAGGCACGCATAAGTCACAGTTTATAAAGAGAATTCCAATCGAACGCAAACTAATGTAATGACCAACACTGTTAAAAAAAAAAAACCGTAATTTTAATCGGAAATTCTACGTAAAGATATACTGTTCTCAGCCGTATTTCAGTAAATTACAGGCGACCGTAAGTTGACCCCACTTTGTTATTATTTCTTACGGGTTGGTGACAGTATTATCACTCCTTTACGTCAATATATCCGTTTGTATAACGGTAAAAATCCAGGAATAAATGTTGCTAGGCATTTACCGTTTTTAATGCAATTTTTTTTTTACAATGAACTGTTATTGTGATGGTTAATTTTAGTTCAAATCTTAGATAAAACAAGAGTCTCTACCTTTCTTTGTGGCATGTTTAAAGGTTTAAAGGCCGCTCATGAATGACAGAGGCAAGGGACAGGGGCATTGCCCTATCAAGCAGGACAATGCCCTAGAGACTGACCCTATATACATATGATCAACGCCTAATTCCCCTCTCCACCCATGCTAGGACCAGGGCTTGTCAGGTAATGGCTGCTCATGACTCAGCACATATCCCTATAGGCTTCCCCAAACCCCTCATCCTTAGCTAACAAGGATGATGAGATTGCAGCAACCAAAGAAACAAACGAGTTTGAGCGGGACTCGAACCCCAATCCAGCAGACTTCGGTAGGGAATAACAGCATCAGATGTGGAATCAAACCACTTATCTTGCAAATGCGAGCCAAGTGTTCTGCCATCTCCTCTCAGATTCATCCTCTTTACTCTTTATTCCTCTTCTTCCTCCTCCTCCTCTTCCTCTTACCTCACTCTTAGAATTATTTACCACCATTATCAGTATAATTCCTTGTGGAACTGAGTACAGGATATGAGCTAATTTTCAATATTCGAATAGAAATCGGTGTGTTGTCTTTGTTGGTCCCACAAATTTATATACAGCAACAACAAGAACAACAACAACCACAACAACAACAAAAGAACAACACATAAACAACATTAATAACAACAACAACTTCTGTATCTTTCTTCCAATTTCCGTAGGCTAAAGTCTATTCCGATTAATTAAACGTTACATTATTATTGTTTTTTTTTCTAGATTACCAAATCACGTAAAGTAAAATTATAAAGGAAATAAATAATCATGAAATAATAATGGATATTTGTTATTTTGCATTGAAATATAGTAAGTAGTAAAAATTGTATATATAATTAGTTTCAGCTTATAAAATGTAATTTTTTTTTTTACATCAGTTTATACTCACTATGATATTTATTCACATGATGAAATGTACCATTTTATGCATTCAGTTTAATGCAAAATGGACACCAAAATATCCAATAAAAGTATAGCAATGAGAGAGAGAGAGAGAGAGAGAGAGAGAGAGAGAGAGAGAGAGAGAGAGAGAGAGAGAGAGAGATTTGCAAACTTAAAATCTCATAGTGATATTGCAATGAATAAAATTTAAACGTTTATTCTTCCTGACTGGGATAAACAACATTTCAAATTTTTTTATATAGACAGTAAAGTTTCATCTCGAAAGTTAAAAAAAAAAAATAAAGAATAACTTTGCAAAATTAATTAACAGCTTCATACTAGTTAAATTGCAAAGCATATTTAATTGCATCGATACGATTGAAAATATATTCTGAAATTTATTTATTGGGTTGTGGTGGCCGATGTGATAACGTCCTTGACTTGTGAACACCAGACTGGGGTTCGTTGATTTCCTTGGTCGCTGCAACCACACCATCCTTGTGAGCTAAGGATGGGTGGTTTGGGGGAGCCTATAGATCTATCTGCTGAGCCATCGGCAGCCATTACCTGGCCCTACTTGGTTCTAGCTTGGGTGGAAAGGGGGTTTGGGCGCTGATCATATGTATATATCGTCAGTCTTTAGGGGATTGTCCTGCTTGATAGGACAATGCACTGTCCCTTGTCCCTGCCGTTCATGAGCGGCCTTTAAAGCCTGTGAATACAACTGTGAACCGAGGGTGTCTTCTAAAATGTCCCCCTAACCCCCCCCCCCCCCCCAGCCCCCCCCCCCCTTTAAAGTTACACTTCATTCCAACACAACCGAAAATAAAGTTGTTTACCATTTTGAAAATCAAGTTTTTGGATAACCCGTTTTTGTCTCGTGGGTACCAAAATAAGTTTTACACCTTATTTTGGCTTATTCTATTCATCCACGTTATTAACTGGAGTTTTTAATCAGCATAATTCTTACACCTTATTTGCTTATTCTATTCATCCACGTTATTAACTGTAGTTTTAAATCAGCATAATTCTTACATCTTTTTTGCTTATTCTATTCATCCACGTTATTAACTGGAATTTTAAATAAGCATAATTCTTATAAGACTTTATCAAATGATATAAATTTAAGCTAATCTAGGGAAGGGTTATTCTGGACATCCGCCAGATATGATCCTTTTCACGTGCTAGAATAGTCACGCTTTGTAAAAGAATAATGAGAGAGAGAGAGAGAGAGAGAGAGAGAGAGAGAGAGAGAGAGAGAGAGAGGAACTTTTAGTCACGGAGTCAAGTTTCCTTTCCTGATTTAGTTAAACTTTACCTTTCCAAGTTAGCAACTTTCTTCTTCTTCTTATTCTTCTTCTTCTTCTTATTCTTCTTCTTCTTCTTCTTCTTCTTCTTCTTCTTCTTGCTAATTCAATCATCTAATTATGTATCTCAGGATTAAGAATCTTCTTTGTCAACTAATATTTTGGAGGCGGAGATCTGAAAGGAGGAACTTCTTCCCTGGTTGTCTAAAAGGAGAAAATCAAAATAGGCCAAGAAGCAGGATTCTGTAAGTAAGAATCTTATGAATTAATATTATTATTATTATTATTATTAGCTAAGCTACAACACCATTTGGAAAAGGAGGATGCTATAAGCCCAAGGCCTCCAACAAGGAAAAATAGCCCAGTGAGGAAAGGAAAAAAGGAAATAAATCAATTACAAAAGAAGTAATGTACAATTAAGATGAAATAAAATTAGAACAGTAACAACATTGAAATAGAACTTTCTTACGTAAACTATAAATGAGGTTTATGACAACCTGTTCGACACAAAATCATTCACTGCAAGTTTGAACTTTTGAACAGAGTAAACTTTTTATAAAGTCATTTAAAAGGAATCCAAGTACATTTTTTGAGAAATGAATTGTAGGATTCATATATGACCTTTTATTATTCAGATGGCATGTCGTTTTCCGGGCACGTTCTGTTCAACCAGAGAGTTTTGCTGATAAAACGCAACTGACAAATGTTTTCATTTCTCGTGTTAGGAATCATGATCTCTCTCTCTCTCTCTCTCTCTCTCTCTCTCTCTCTCTCTCTCTCTCTCTGAAGGATACATTCGTCTCATTCGTGTCTCATTTATGCTAAAATCTTCCTGTTCATGATAAGGAAGAAAAAGAAGAAGAAAAATATTAGAGGAATTACCAAGGAAAAGTTTGGGGAAAATATCAGATATTTTTGAGAATGACGCTGTCTCATTTATCTTGTTAGGAATACTGATCTCTCTCTCTCTCTCTCTCTCTCTCTCTCTCTCT
>NC_090736.1:132426259-132431259 GCF_036898095.1 Palaemon carinicauda
TAGCTTGGTGAATATACCTTATATTCCTCTAAATTAGCTCATGATGTATTAGATATTCAGTTAGATGTCACTTGTGTGAGTGGGGATACAATAACGTGGTGAAAGGGTTTGTGTATCGTCATGATCAGCAAAGCTGTACTAGTCAGGGCCACACATACTAGGTTGGTTTGCTGTGAGCGATCAGAGAAAAGTCTTCACCATCACCAGTCTGCAGTTGGTCAGCGTGGTGATGAATTATGGCCAAACCCCAGTCTTGAATAAGGACATGTGTGAGGCCCTTTTTTATTTCAGAATTTATGTGTAATTAAAAAAATAAAAAAATATATATATTTTTTTAATTATGCAGTGAACATGTGAAAGTAGATTTAAACAACAATACAAAAGGATCTTACTAAGCTATAATTTTTTTCCCTTCAGGATTCATGTGTACTGTTATTTAAAGAATTACAAAGAAATGTTTATATATATATATATATATATATATATATATATATATATATATATATATATATATATATATATATATGTTTAACTATTTGCAAAGAATTTATTTTTATATGTATTGAACGTATGAAAAAAAAATATTTCAGAGTTACTGAGCTTTGAGTTAGCATTTATCATTTCTCTTCAATAGCAAGAGAAGACTGAAGAGGCGAGAGTACCCGTTTAATTTGGCTCTTCCTCAACAACTAATTGCCACCCCCCTCCCTCCCCCTCCTCCTCCCCCTCCACCTCTAAAAGGGGACGCAGTGCCCTAGCATTCAACCCTAATCTGTTTATAGCTGTCAGCCATAGTCTTTGAGAGATTTTGCCTGGGTCTCTGATCCCGAGGTCGTGAAGAGAATCCGGACTTTAATGTATTAATATATATAGCTTATTTGAAATATGAAAAACAAGTTTAAATGTGCAAAATTTATCATATATATATATATACATATATAAATATATATGTACTGTATATATATATATATATATATATATATATATATATATATATATATATATATATATATATATATATATATATATATATATATATATATATATTTATATTATATATGAATATATATATATATATATATATATATATATATATATATGTATTTATATATATATCATATACATATGTATATAATATGTTTTATATATATATATATATATATATATATATATATATATATATACTGTATATTGATTTTATTCATACATACTACTACTGCTACTACTACTACTACTACTACCACCAAAGTGACACATTTAAGGGTTTCGCCCTGATCAAAGGGCTCTTCAGGTGGGTTTAGCCTACTACTATTTTTGCTGGCTTGGTTCCCACGACCCTCCTTTCCTCCCTTTTCTTCATCATCTCAACCATTCAAAATTCATCAGTAGAATCTCTTATGATAATTGATGGCGAAGAGGAGCAAATTGAAACCTACTTCAGTGTTCTGGGCATTGAATTTACGGGTTTTTACGCCGCGCCAGAGGTTGCCAGGTTGCCCCTTTATCCTGAAATAAGTTTCGGCCAACTTCCCCCACTCCAGCTAGCCTACTAAAATAGGTCAATCTTGACCGATGACAACATTGAACCTTTATCAGTACACTCTGAATCTTCTTTTTCTTCTTCTTTGTCTGCATCTTTTCCCACTTTTATGTGGGGTCGATGTTTTTGGCCAGGTTTCTACATCTACCTCCGTCTCACACTTCATCACCGGTTGATCTAGTAAAGTAGTAGTCAATCTTGACCAATGACAAGCCAAGCATCATTAGGCCAGTCATTGAAGCTAAGCCTCGTTAGGCCAGTCATTGAAGCCAATCCTGGTTAGGCCAGGCGGTGAAGCCAAGCCTCGTTAGGCCAGGCAGTAAAGCCTAGCCTCGTTAAGCCAGACGTTGAAAATCCAAGCCAGGTTAGGCCAGGTGGTGAAGCCAAGCCTCGTTAGGCCAGGCGGTGAAGACAAGCCTTGTTAGGCCAGGCGGTGAAGCCAAGCCTTGTTAGACCAGGCGATGAAGCCAAGCCTCGTTTGGCCTGGCGGTGAAGCTGAGCCACGTTAGGCCAGGTGGTGAAGCCAAGCCACATTAGGCCAGGCGGTGAAGCCGAGCCTCATTAGTCCAGGCGGTGAAGCCAAGCCTCGTTAGTCCAGGCGGTGAAGCCAAACCTCGTTAGGTCATGTGGTGAAGCCAATCCTCGTTAGGCTAGGTGGTGAAGCCAAGCCTAGTTAGGCCAGGCGGTGAAGTCAAACCTCATTAGGCCAGGCGGTGAAGCCAAGCATCGTTATGCCAGGCGGTGAATCCAAGCCTCATTAAGCAAGGCGGTGAAGCCAAGCCTCGTTAGGCAAGGTGGTGAAGCCAAGCCTCGTTAGGCCAGGCGGTGAAGCCAAGCCTCATTAAGCCAGGCGGTGGAGCAAAACCACTTTAGGCCAGGCGGTGAAGCCAAGCCTCGTTTGGCCAGGCGGTGAAGCCAAGCCTCATTAGGCCAGGCGGTGAAGCCAAACATCGTTAGGCTAGGCAGTGAAGCCAAGCCTCGTTAGGCCAGGTGGTGAAGCCAAGCCTCAATTAGATTTCACCAGTCATCTCTATCTTGAGCTTTTAATTCAATACTTCTCCATTCATCATCTCCTACTTCACATTTCATAGTCCTTAGCCATGTAGGCCTGTGTCTTTCAACTTTCTAGTGCCTTGTGAAGTCCAGTTGAAAGTTTGGTGAACTAATCTCTCTTGAGGAGTGCGAAGAGCATGCCCAAACCATCTCTATCTACCCCTTACCATGATCTCATCCACATATGGCACTCGAGTAATTTCTCTTATTGTTTCATTTCTAATCCTGTCGTGCCTTTTAACTCCCAATATTCTTCTGAGGGCTTTGTTCTCAAATCTACAAAATATTTTATATTGTTTCATTATTATACCACGATTCATGTCCACTGAGTAACCCCGATGTCACTAAACTGATATATTATAGCCTGGTTTTTATATGTAATTTCAGGTGATTTGATTTCCAAATTTTACTCAACTTAGCCATTGTCTGATTATCTTTATTCAATCTTTCATTAAACTCAATTCTTAAGATCCTGTATCAGATGTTATAGTTCTTAAGTATTTAAATGATTCCATCTCATTAATCCTTTCTCCTTTCAATGATATTTCATCGTCCATTGCATAATACGTTCTCATCATCTATATCTTTCTTTTATTTATCTTCAGCCCAACCTCATGTTATATTTCATGCATTCTGGTAAGTAAACTTTGCAAGTCCTGTTCTGTTCTGCTAATAAGGACAGCGTCATCAGTATACTCTAGGTCAGCTAATATCCTGATAGCAATCCATTCCAATCCTTCTCCACCATCTCCGACTGTTCTATGCATTACAAAATCCAGGAGGAGGATAAACAGCATAGGTGACAACTCATTCCCTTGGAGTGCTCCACTGTTCACTGGAAATTGATTTGATAGGGCTCCACTAACATTAACTTTGCATTTGCTATGCACATGAACAGACAATGAAATTTACATATTTGAGAGGAACTCCATAATAACGCAGGACTCTCCTCAAAATTGGCCGGTGCACACTATTGAAGGCTTTTTCATAGTCCACAATTGCCATCAAAAGTGAATTTCCATATTCTACACAATACTGTATCCCATAACTTGAAACAAAAACTAGGTCAGTACAATTCCTATCTTTTCTAAATTCTGCTTGTTCATCTCTCAGCTTTTCATCAATCTACCTCTCTAGTCTCTTTAGAATGAGCATACTTTATATTTTCATCAAAACTGACGTAAGTGTGATGCCTCTGTAATTATTGCAATCAGTTAGATCTGCTTTTTTTTTGCCTTTTTCACCAACACTCCTAGCTCCCATTCATCAGGATTTACCTCTTCACTCCACACTCTACAAAATAATTTTGTAAGTAATCTAGGAGTCATTTCATTTTCGGCCAATATCATCTCGGCAGTTATTCCATCATATCCAGGGGCTTTCCATTTCTTGAGTTTTTTAATGATAGCTTCGACTTCAAACATACCGAATTCATTCATGGGCACCTCATTGTCTTCATCAGCTTCAGGTATATCAATCAAATTATTCCATTCATATCTCCTATTCATGACCTCACTAAAGTGTTCTATCCAACGTTGCTTTTCTTCATCTCTTTTCGATGGATATATGTTTTTTCTTCCTTGCTCCCGTAGATATTTCATTAATAGTTCTATTAGCAATTCTTACACCATAGCCACTCCCTGAATTCATAGCTTTGTCAGCCTCATCTGCTTTCCTATCTAAATGCTCTCTCCAGTCATTCCTTGCTTTTCTTTTGACCTCACTATCAATACTGGAATGCTTAGCATGCTCTACCTTGTAATTTTCATTACTTCCTCGAAAACTTTCAACAATCGATTTCTGTCTTTGTCTCCTTTTTATAGTATCACTGCTTGTCCCAAGACTTCACTACCAACTGGCTGATATATGTCATTAATATCATACCATTTTTCATTAATTGTTTGCTCTTCTTCTCTTAAAAGTCCCTAAGACTGCAAATGGATTACTACATTCAATTGCAAAGGTTCCTCTGTGCTCATCTTCTAGAAGCATAGTTGTATCAAACCTAGGTATCCTATCCATATTTCTGTTGGGTGCTTCCAGTTTTAATTTCAGTGTGACAATGAGGAGCTGGTGATCACTACCAATATCCTTCTTTTCTCGTTATCAATAGCTATGTGATTTATTTGATTTTTGTAATCGCCACATGGTGAAGTGCATGTATATTTGTGGATATCCTTGTGCTGGAAGTGAGTACCTCCAATCAGAAGATTGTTTGTTGAACAAAAACTTATAAATTGTGATCCCATTTTCATTCGCAGCTTTGCCAAGACCCCCAACACCCATCACATTCTCTATACCTTGATTATTCCTTCCAACTTTAGTATTGAAGTCACCACTCACAATTTCTATATCTCTCTCTGGGATCACATATATTACACTGCAGTTTTTCTTAGTATTTATCTTC
>NC_090736.1:132436259-132438759 GCF_036898095.1 Palaemon carinicauda
AAACATTTAGATGGTATTCAACGTGAGGTAGCTGAGAAACTGTCTGAAACTTTTGAAAAAACTTTAGATTTAGACCACCTTGGGTACCATGCAGAATGTTATCGAAGGTTTACAGACAAACAAAGGATCGAAAGGGCCATTGTCCGCTGTTCTAAACGTAAAGGCACCACCTCGAAAAAGTGCCCGGCTAAGCATAATTAGTGGATCATCATCGCAAACATGCTCTGCAGATCATCAGCAGCCAACTCTGCCATCCACTAGTCAAGCTAGTCGAAGAAACCCCTATGTGCTTCCTGAGCAGTGTATCATTTGTAAAAGGGAGCAGTATATAAAAGACCCTCACACTCGTACTCGAAAAAAGGAACGGTTGTCCAATTGTGAATATGAATCAGGTAAAGTTCCTTTTAGTACTGTTTATATTTTTTATCACAGGAACCATGATACCACCTTGTAGACTACACATACACTGATGTAAATGCTAATGGTAAATATCGAGGGTAATACGTGTAAATGCCAGTGGTAAATGCAGGCCTGTTTGTTTTGGCTGCAATATTGTACAGCATCAGTAACCGAGTGACATTGGGCATATTGCTGTAATTAGTCGATTTGATTACCTGTATGACATTTTGACATCATCTGGTTAACTTAACCAATCATGGAATATTTTTACATGTATAATTTTATTATGGTGAAAATTTTACTACAATTAGGGTAGGATGTCGTATGTGGTACTGGAACAGTGTGTAGTACCTTTCATATGATGGAACTGTGCAACACTTTCTGAAGGAGAAAATGTGGCCATATTCCATGAGTGGCCATATTACCTCACCTTGCCGTACATTTTTCTTAATCAAACAATATTTATTTCAGGTGGGCTACTTTTACGAGCTGCCAAAGCCTTAAATGATGAGTCCATACTCAAAGAACTGGCTGGCCGAGAGCAGGCTTGTGTTGCCGTGGAAGTGCGTTACCATCGGTCATGCTACAAGAGATATGTTGCGTTCATGACAAGAGACGATAATAAGGACATCAAGACAAGTCACTCTTCACCTGAGACTCAAGCCTTCCATGAATTCTGTAGAACTGTGGTAAAAGATCGCTTCATAAAGAAACAGGAGGTGCTACGAATGACAAAACTAAAAGAACTCTATGTGAAGACTTTGACAAACTTTGAAAACACTGATGGCTCTATTGAGATAAAAACTGCTTTCTTGAAAAACAAGTTACTTAGAAAGTATCCTTCACTTCAGTTCATAAGGCCTTCAAAGCGCAATGCCCCTGAGATAATTTGTGCTGAAGAAAATAAGTGTGTTCTTGTAGATAACTTGGGTTCTTCTACCTCAGCATCATCTGAGGAAGATCCGGATGATGGATTGGAAAGTAATGAAAGTAATCATTTTGATATAGATCGCTCTATGCTGTACATGTCTGGTTTGGTTTTGAAAAATGTAATTTCTGACATTCCTGGTCTGAATGATGTTTGGCCACCTACTGCAAGCGATATTAAAAGTCATAGTGCTGAAACATTAATTCTTCCAAAATTGTTCAATTTCCTTGCTTGGGCTACTGGAGTTTCAGATGAGGTTGAGTTGGGAAAGTATGTGGCAACTACTGATGATAACAAACGAAAGCTTCTCTCTATTGCGCAAGACCTTGTGAACTTAGTATCAAAGGTGAAAAGGCCAATGCCAAAGCATGTTGCTCTTGGGATGACTATGCGGCATATGACTGGGTCATCAAATATTATTGGTATTCTCAATGGTTTGGGGCATTCATCGAGCCATACTACAGTGCTCGAACATGATACAGCACTGGCGAACAGACAACTTGACCGCAAAAGTCTTGTGCCAGAGGGCTTTGCCAAAGGGGTGCATACCACCATTGTCTGGGACAATAATGATTTCAGGGAAGAAACAGTGACTGGGGGTGGGACTACTCATAATACTTGTGGTCTTCTTCTTCAAATGTCTGGGCCAGGGCTTGATGATGTGCAACCAACAACTTCAGATACTGTGCAACCTGCTGCATTGAAACGTAAAAGAAGCAGGAAGCGTGCCATAGATGCACCCCCTAATGTAATTGAGATTTACCACAAGAAAAGACGAGTTGGCCCATCACCTCAAACTGGGGAAAACAGCATGCTTGATGCCTGGTCACAACAGCTTCAGCAAGCAAATGTTCTTTACTCTGCTTATTGCATTAGAAAATTTACTGAGAGTGAAAAGCCCCTCCCTGGCTGGACTGGGTTTAATACCCAGCTTTACTCAGAACTTCATGAGCTTCCACCAGTTACCAAACTGGGATACCTCCCAGTTATAGATGCAAGTCCAACTAACATGGACACTGTGTATACAATTCTGAAGCAGAGCATTGGCATTGCTGATGAGCTGGAACTCGAGCATATTGCTTTGGTCTTTGACCAGGCTATATATGCCAAAGCACAGCAAATCCGGTGGCAAGATGATACATTTAAAGAAAGGTTAGTGGTCCGGTTGGGGGA
>NC_090736.1:132448759-132453759 GCF_036898095.1 Palaemon carinicauda
TGTTTTGTCCTGTTGCCTTGAGGTTTTGTATATAAGGAGAGTGTTCCACATTAATATAACTCAGTCGTTTCCAATCTGCCTTTGAGTTCACACCCTTACTCGGCGCCGTCACATTGGTGACCCCGGAAGTCGACTCGCTCCCACTGCCTTCCACCCCCACCTCCCTCGCCAACTATGACGGAGGCTGACTCTACTCCGGCAGTTGGCACTGCGGCCGCCCCATTGAAACTTTCACCGTTCGCCAGCGGAGAAGCGTTTGCTTGGTTTCAAAGCGCTGAAGTCCACTTTCGTATCAGGGGCGTGACTCGCTCAACCACCAAAGCGGATTATGTTCTCGAGGCGATACCCGAGGACACCTTCCCAGAAATATCCGACTGGCTTTGTGAACAAGGAGACACCCCAATAGCGTATGACGCCCTCAAATCATACCTTCTGCAGCAGTACTCGCCGTCGCCAGCCGCCCGTATAGCAAAGCTTTTTCAGCTCTCGCAACAACCGTTGGGGGACCAAAGGGCTTCGCTTGCCCTCAGGGAAATGACCAGTATCGCTCGCCTTCAACCTGCCGCAGACGGCTCTCCTCGTGAGGTGAACCCACTCCGCGCCCTTTGGATACGCCGTTTACCTGAACCTGTGCGCGCTGCCATACCCGATGTCGATAGTTTACCCATAAAGGACTTGATGACCAAAGCCGACGCCCTTATGGACAGCCACTTCAAGACCTCCATCAACGCCTCCACCCCTGACGACGAGGATGCCTATTCAACGTCAACCGAAGCTGACATGAATGCCGTAGGACATACACGCCTACCCCGTGACGTGCCGAAGCGGCGACAAAGCCGCCCACCACCCACCAATCGCTCGCGCCCCAACGAACGACTTCTACAGCCACTTACTACCTCCCATCTGCCGCAGTTTTGCTACTACCATTTCAGATTCGGGGCAACCACGAAGAAATGTGCCAAAGATTGTCAGTGGCCAAAAAACGTGTAAGTAGGCCATCGCTTGTGGCGGTGGCCTCCCATGTTTCTAATCTTTTCTTTTTACAGGATGCAGGAACGGGCGTGCGATTTTTGGTAGACACGGGTGCTTGTCGTTCTCTTTTGCCAAGGAAACTCTTCAAGGCACAACGTAGTCTGTCTACATCTGCCGACGTCCGCTTGGTAGCTGCCAACGGATCTGCGATACCCACCTACGGTTACGAGAGCCTCACATTATCGTTCGGAAACGGTAAATTCAATTGGAAGTTTCTCGTTGCTGACGTCACAATGCCAATCCTCGGTGCGGATTTCCTCTCTCATTTCCACCTTCTGGTCCATGTCGCCCACCGACGATTGGTCAACGCAGACTCGTACTTGTCGACACCTCTTCAACCCGCCCCCTCTAACCTCGCTCTCCACATCAGCGCACCCACGGATGCCTACGCCCACCTCCTCACGTCCTACCCGGAGGTTTTCCGTCCAGAACTTCGCCAAACGCCCACGGTTCCTGCCAAGCACGGTATTTATCACCATATCAAGACGACGGGACCCCCAGTCTTCGCAAAATTCAGACGTCTGGCACCGGAACGATTGGCAGCCGCCAAACAGACGTTCGCCGAAATGGAGAAAATGGGCCTTTGCCAAAAGGCCTCCAGCCCATGGTCGTCACCCTTACACATCGTTCTGAAGAAAGACGGCTCCCTCCATCCGTTTGGGGATTACAGGCGCCTGAACATGCAAACAGAACCGGATCACTACCCCCTCCCAAACATTGCCGATGTAACCTCCTACCTGCACAAAGCGAAGGTTTTCTCTACGCTCGACCTTCTGAAGGGGTATTATCAGGTGCCTATGAACCCAGACGACATCCCCAAGACCGCCATCACCACTCCGTTTGGCACATACACCTTCAATTACTCTTGTTTTGGCCTTCGTAATGCTGGGGCAACGTTTCAACGTCTCATGGATGGCATCTTAGGGGACCTCCCTTTCTGTGTATGTTATGTGGACGACATACTTGTGTTCTCCTCCTCAAAAGATGAACACCTCCGTCACCTGCGCATCGTGCTCGACCGCCTGCAACAAAACGGCCTTGTAGTCCGGTACGACAAGTGTACTTTTGGCGCCAACGAAGTGTCGTTCTTAGGGCACCGTATCACTCCTGAAGGAGTCCATCCCCTCCCTGAGAAGGTAGCAGCCGTTCAGAATTTCCCCACGCCCTCGACCGTCAAAGCTCTGCAGGAATTCTTGGGCATGATCAACTATTATCACTGATTTCTGCCAGCCATTGCCGCCACTTTTGCTCCCCTCTATGCCTCCCTCAAGGGCAAGCCAAAGGACTTGAAGTGGGGTTCCCTTCAAGAAGCAGCCTTTTGCAATGCAAAGAAGGCCCTATCAACTGCTGCGGCTCTCACTTTTCCTATTCCACACGCCCCTCTCCTTCTCTCCACCGATGCCAGCGACGTCGCTATTGGTGCAGTACTCGAGCAGGTGGTCAAAGGCTCGCCCCGCCCATTGGCCTTCTTCAGCAAAAAACTGTCCAAGGCAGAATCGGGTTATTCTACCTTCGATCGAGAATTGCTGGCGGTGCACTTGGCTGTCCGTCACTTTCGCCATTTCTTAGAAGGTATGCCCTTCGTCATTCGCACAGACCACATGCCTCTGGTGCACGCCTTCACTCGACAGTCTGACGCCTGGTCCGCCCGTCAACGCCGACATCTCTCCGCCGTGGCTGAATACAATTGCACCCTCCAATACGTCCCTGGGAAAATGAATCCCGTTGCCGATGCCCTGCCAAGAAACACGTTGGCTGCCGTTCAACTGGGATTGGATTACAACGCCTTGGCTGAAGCCCAATGACAGGATCCAGAGTATCAAGCTTGTAGGACATCCTGCACGTCCCTCCGTTGGGAGGATTTTCCCCTCGAAGACTCCAACACCACCCTCCTCTGTGACGTCAGTACTGGTAGACCGCGACCTTGGATTCCTGCTCCCATGCGCCGACAGGTGTTTGATTTCATTCACGGCCTTTCACATCCCTCGTGCCGTTCTACTGCACAGCTGCTGAAGGCAAAGTTCATTTGGCACGGCATTTCTAAGGATGCTAAGGATTGGGTCCGTGCCTGTACTTCTTGCCAAACTTCCAAAGTACATCGACACACGGATTCAGGAGTGGGCACCTTTCCTCAACCTCAGCGTCGTTTCGCACACATTCACGTCGACGTTGTAGGCCCCCTACCCACATCACAAGGACATCGTTACCTGTTTACCGTCATCGACCGCTCCACTCGTTGGCCTGAAGCCATTCCCATGGAAACTGCAACGTCCGCCTCATGTACATCTGCCTTACTCTCTGGATGGATTTCAAGATTCGGTATCACTGAGCATATTACTTCTGACAGGGGAACCACTTTCACCTCTCAATTATGGACGTCATTAGCGAATCTCCTGGGCATCACCCTACATCAGACAACGGCCTACAACCCCGCTGCCAATGGAATGGTTGAACGTTTTCATCGCACCCTCAAAGCAGCTTTGATGTCCCGCTGCAAGGATTGCAACTGGTTTACTCAGCTTCCCTGGGTCCTCCTGGGACTAAGGACCACTCCTATAGATGCCCTCGACGTCTCGGCAGTCAAAATGGTGTATGGCGACCCGTTGGTCGTCCCTGCCGAGTTTTTTCCTTCTACAACCTCCTCCGACGATCTCCAGTGCATACGTCACGTCGTGGGAAAATTTACTCCGTGCCGCCAGACTTACAAGCCCCCAGCGAAGCATCACATACCAACGGACTTGCACTCTGCAACGCACGTCTTCCTGCGCAACGACACCAGCAAGCCACCACTAACGCCCCCTTACACGGGCCCTTTCCTTGTGATCCGACGCAGTCCGAAAGCATTCCTCCTAAACATTCGGGGCAAAGAAGACTGGGTCTCCATTGATCGTCTAAAACCTGCTTATCTTCTGCCAGATGACCCGCCTACAGTTCGCCTCTCTAGATCAGGGCGCCCTATTTAACATGTACAGTATGTCATTTTTAGGGGGGGAGCCATGTACCAACTGTGTTTCACACAATTGTACATAATTCCTTTTGTATATATTATGCTTGTATCTTCGCTCCTCCCTCGCACTAAAACGAACATGAAAATTCCTGTCTGGTTTTTCCTTTGAAATATTGTCTGTCTTGTAAACTTGTTTTGTCCTGTTGCCTTGAGGTTTTGTATATAAGGAGAGTGTTCCACATTAATATAACTCAGTCGTTTCCAATCTGCCTTTGAGTTCACACCCTTACTCGGCGCCGTCACACTAGCTTCCGTTCCAGTTTCATCAGAATAGATGCTCACCAGAACGTCAGCCGGGTAAGCCCACCCCCTGCTATGGTGCCGAAGCACATCAGTAGCCTCCCCAGTAAACGGTTTAAACTCAAGATCCCGGTCTGGGATTGATCTGTTGCCATGCTAATGCTAGGCGAACGCGTTACCACTGTACTAAACATATTAAACTCACGGTCCCGGGCTGGGATCGATCTGCTGCCATGCTAATGCTAGGCGAGCACGTTACCACTGTACTAAACATATTAAACTCACGGTCCCGGGCTGGGATCGATCTGCTGCCATGCTAATGCTAGGCGAACACATTACCACTGTACTAAACATATTAAACTCACGGTCCCGGGCTGGGATCGATCTGCTGTCATGCTAATGCTAGGCGAACACGTTACCACTGTACTAGCCAGGCGGCTATGGCGCAGGGCGAGAGGGGGAGAGTACTTGTTATAGCTGTAATGGGCGTGATAGTGGAGGAAGCAGGGAAAATTATATACCTCTGTTCTTATTATCAATACTGTGGCATTGGTTTGAAATATTAAATTTCCGTTGCCTCAGTGTCACTAATTTCTGTGTGACATTCGCTTGCAATATTCAGGGTCTTCGGCGCTGGAGGACGGAAGAAAAACGATGAAGGAATTAGTCATATTTTATGCATTTCATAATGTTATTTAATGATCTACGAAGTAGCTTTATA
>NC_090736.1:132458759-132466259 GCF_036898095.1 Palaemon carinicauda
TTTCTGATTTGAAAATAAGATAAAATTCGAAATGTTTTTAGATTTTCTGGTTTGAAAATAAGATAAAATGCGAACTGTTTTTAGATTTTCTGATTTAAAAATAAGACAAAATTCGAAATGATTTAGGTTTTCTTGTTTGAAAATAAGATAAAATTCGAACTGTTTTTAGATTTTCTGGTTTGAGAATAAGATAAAATGTGAACTGTTTTTAGGTTTTCTGGTTTGAAAATAAGATAAAATTCGAAATGTTTTTAGATTTTTGGTTTGAGAATAATATAAAATTCGATCTGTTTTTAGATTTTCTGGTTTGAAAACAAGATAAGGTAAGAACTGTTTTTAGATTATCTGGTTTGAAAATAAATAAAATGCGAACTGTTCTTAGTTTTTCTGGTTTGAAAATAAGATGAATTGCGAACTGTTCTTAGTTTTTTGGTTTGAGAATAAGATAAAATTCGAATTGTTTTTAGATTTTCTGGTTTGAAAATAAGATAAATCTCAAACTGTTTTTAGATTTCCTAGTTTGAAAATAAGATAAAATTCGAACGGTTTTTAGATTTTCTGGATTGAAAATAAGATAAGATTCAAACTGTTTTTATATTTTATGGTTTGAAAATAAGATAAAATTCGAACTGTTTTTAGATTTTCTGGTTTTAAAATAAGTTAAATTGTGAACTGTTTTTAGATTTCCTGGTGAAAATAAGATAAAATTCAAACTGTTTTTAGATTTTCTGGTTTGAAAATAAGATAAAATTCAAACTGTTTTTAGATTTTCTAGTTCGAAAATAAGATAAAATTCAAACTGTTTTTAGATTTCCTAGTTTGAAAATAAGATAAAATTCGAACTGTTATTAGATTTTTTCTTTGAGAATAAGATAAATTGTTTACTGTTTTTAGATTTTTTGGTTTGAGAATAAGATAAAATGTGAACTGTTATTAGTTTATTGTGGTTTGAAAATAAGATTAAATTCAAACTGTTCTTAGTTTTTCTGGTTCGAAAATAAGATAAAATGCTAACTGTTTTTAGACTTTTCGGTTTGAAATGAAGATAAATTGTGAACTGTTATTAGTTTTTTGTGCTTTGAAAATAAGATGAAATACGAATTGTTCTGCCATTAAAAGCTATCGTATGTCAAATATATTATTCATAATTATCTCGTATAGCCATTTCATTCAACAGCTGAGCTTTTTATCAAGCTAGATTTTCTGCGGGTTTTTTTTTTTTCAAGGTTATCCGCTAAGGAGATTAAACATACGGTTGATTTATTATATTTAACATTAAAGAGGAAATTAAAGACTCATATTTCATGAGTCCTTTGACAGTGACGATTTAACAGTAAATGAACAATGCGTGATATGAAACGTTAAATACTCTGAACGAACAAGGTAAAACGACAGCGGAGGTCCTGTAGAGAGTGGGGTTCCCCTGCTGTATAGGACCGGAAAAGCAGCCATCTAAGTAAAGTAAAGTAAGTAAAATAACTTTGCAACATTAATGGATTATCTCTGATCAATGTGTCGATGAATGTTGAAATGTTAAGGTACCGGTGGATTGATTGGCAGTAATGGTATGGTCACCAACTGTCAAAGAAATTGATAATTAGATTATTAATTTCTTATTCAGATGTCAGCAAGTTAACAAATAGAAAACTAGAATTAGTTGCTAATGTCAATTTATACGTATAGGCATCCTTTTCCTAGTATTAAGGGTAGAAGAGGCTCTTTAGCTGTGGTAAGCAGCTCTTCTAGGAGAAGGACACTCCAAAATCAAACAATTGTTCTCTAGTCTCGGGTAGTGCCATAGCCTCTGTTCCATGGTCTTCCACACTCGGGCACACTATTCCGTCTTATTTCTCTTCCTCTTGTTTTGTTCTTGTTTTTATAGTTTATGTAGGAAATATTTATTTTAATATTGTTACTGTTTTTGAAATATCTCATATGCCTGAAAACTTTAAATCATTCACTCATTCATTTCCTTGTTTCCTTTCCTCACTGAGCTATTTTCCCTGTTGGAGTCACTTGGGCATATAGCATCCTGCTTTTCCAACTAGGGTTGTAGCTTAGCAAATAATAATAATAATAATAATAATAATAATATGGAAAAAAGACTTGTCAATTAAACGCCCATTACACTTTGAACTATCTTAAGAATCGGCTGCTATTTTGATTAAGAATATTCTTATTATTTCACCATTTAATTCTTTATTCTTTGAGCTGACCTTTCTCTCATATAGCTTAAACTTTCCTATTTTATTATTTCCTTTAATTCATGCAAACATTTCTTTTCAAATTTGTCATAAGGTTACTTTCTTTAAATCTTTATATCTTTACTTTGTCCTTTATACGATTTGATATCCATTTTCCATAATTGTTACTTTTTAGTTTTTCTTGTGACTATTTTTTTCTGATTATTATTATTTTATCTTCCTATTGCACTCCACCTTACAATTTAGTTTCACCTTTTTATTTTATATCTTTTACTTTTCCTCCTCTACATCCACTTTCTCTTATTCCTCATCTTCTTCTCCACCATCCACTACAAGTGCCCCCTTGTATATGGCTACATAATCGCACCGCTTCTTAAGTGGTGAACTTTAGGCAGCTTGGTCTCATATCTGAAAAAGAAAAGTAAGAAAAAAAAAAGAGAGATCCTTACCCGAAAAAGAAAGCCTAGCCAGTCCCCTTTAAGGATCCAACTTGCATCGTTATGCCATGATTGAAAACACCTTTCAACGAGGGAAACCCAGAGGGTGATTTTGGGTTAAGTGTCTGTGACAGAATTAGTATTCTGATGTACTGTGCTGTACTGGGCAGAGTACTGTACAGCTTTGTGGCGGAATCAATATTCTACTGCACTGCATTGTACTGAACAGAGTACTGTACAGCTCTGCGGCAGAATCAATATTCTACTGTACTGTGCTGTACTGTACTGTGTTGTACTGAACATAGTACTATACAGCTCTGTGGCGGAATCAATATTCTACTGTACTGTGCTGTACTGAACAGAGTACTATACAGCTCTGTGGCGGAATCAATATTCTACTGTACTGTGCTGTACTGTACTGTGTTGTACTGAACAGAGTACCGTACAGCTCTGCGGCAGAATCAATATTCTACTGCACTGCATTGTACTGAACAGAGTACCGTACAGCTCTGCGGCAGAATCAATATTCTACTCTACTGTGCTGTACTGTACTGTGTTGTACTGAACATAGTACTATACAGCTCTGTGGAAGAATCAATAATATTCTACTGTACAGTGCTGTACTGTACTGTGTTGTACTGAACATAGTACTATACAGCTCTGTGGAAGAATCAATAATATTCTACTGTACTGTGCTGTACTGAACAGAGTACTACACAGCTCTGTGGCAGAATCAATATTCTACTGTACTGTGCTGTACTGAACAGAGTACTATACAACTCTGTTGCAGAATCAATATTCTACTGTACTGTACTGTGGTGTACTGCAGTGTGCTGTACTGAACATAATACTATACAGATATGTGGTGGATTCAGTATGCACTGTGCTGTACCGTACTGTACTGAAGTGAACAGAGTACTGTACAGCTCTCTGGCGGAATCAGTATTTTACTGTACTGTGCTGTACTGAACATAGTACTATACAGCTCTGTGACAGAATAAATATTCTACTGTACTGTGATGTACTGAACAGTGCTGTACACCTCTGTGGCGAAATCAGTTTTTTACTGTACTGTGCTGTACATGCTATTCAGGCACAAAGGGTAGGAGAAAGTTAGATTTGCACTCCAAAACTGTGCAAAAAAAAAAAAAAAAAAAAAGGAATAAATGAAATTTTATGACAATTATTTCATGTATCCGTAAACTTTCAGCTTAATTGAGTCTTAAAAGAGATATTTGTAAAAACTGTTTTTCGACCCCATTTTTCCAAGATGGCAGCCAAATCCGGGCTGGTGTAAAATTAATATGTTATTAAGTACCGTATTACAAAGATAATGAATTTTTCCTTATTCGGCCTTTTTTCCTGGATTGACTGGCCTATATTTGAGTCTCAAAATCCCATGTGTTAGAAACCAAACTATCATAAATACAGTAGCTAAGTGTAGTAAGCTTAGCTAGCAATCGGCTATCATGTTGAAGAGGGTTTGATTTTTATTCTTATTTTTTTTTTATTTATTTTTTTATAAATTCAATAGGATTATGAACGGCAAATTTGAAGTCAACGGTAGCTCTCTTGATAGCCTAATTGATAATTCTACTTTCTAGACACACTAATATATAATTCGTAGTGTAGAGTTAATTCAATATTTTAGAAACATTTATGGCCTAATATATCCTAATTTATCTTTGTTTCTATATTCGTAGGACCATTAAAATAGGAAGCAAGTAGACAATGTATATTTTGTAATATAAAGAATATATTATGAACATGAACAGCGACATGTAAAAACCTTTGAATAATATAATCGAAGGATAACTATAGTTTCATATCTGAAAATGTATACGGTACCGTTAATTTTGTTTCCGTGTAATACACATCATTTCCCTATATGAAGATTATCCTTTTTTTTGGATTTGGATAATAAAGAAAAGCAGTAGGAGCTTGTCAAGGATATTTTTTACCTTAAAACACATTTTTTTAACAAATGTTATTGCTTCACCTTCAATAAATATTCCATAAAGTGGAAATCAACAGTAAAGCTTACTTACATCTTACAGATGCACACACATACTTACTCAAGCACCATAAATAACGCGTGAAAGGAATCCAGTCTGGAATCTCGCCATGGAATTCCAGTCAGGAATCTCACCATGGAATTCCAGTCTGGAATCTCGCCATGGATCTCGCCATGAAATTCCAGTCTGGAACCTCTTAATGGAATTCCAGTTTGAAACCTCCATGGAATTTCAGTCTAGAACCTCTCCATGGAATTCTAGTCAGGAATCTCCTTGGAATTCCAGTCTGGAACCTCTCCATGGAATTCCAGTCTGGAACCTCTCCATAGAATTCCAGTCTGGAACTCCTACATGGAATTCCAGCCTGGAACCTCTCCATGGAATTCCAGTCTAGAACCTCTCTATGAAAATCCAGCTTGAAACTTCTACATGAAATTCCAGCCTGGAGCTTCTACATGGAATTCCACTCTGGAACCTCTCCATAGAATTCCAGTCTGGAACTCCTACATGGGATTCCAGTCTGGAACCTCTCCATGGAATTCCAGTGTAGAACCTCTCTATGGAAATCCAGCCTGAAACCTCTACATGAAATTCCAGCCTGGAGCTTCTACATGGGATTCCACTCTGGAACCTCTCCATAGAATTCCAGTTTGGAACTACTACATGGAATTCCAGTTTAGAACCTCTCTATGGAAATCCAGCTTGAAACTTCTACATGAAATTCCAGCCTGGAACCTCCCCATAGAATTCCAGTCTGAAACTCCTACCTGGAATTCCAGTCTGGAACCTCTCCATAGAATTCCAGTCTGGAACTCCAACATGGAATTCCAGTCTGGAACCTCTCTAGGAATTCCAGTCTCGAACCTCTTTATGGAAATCCAGCTTGAAACTTCTACATGAAATTCCAGCCTGGAGCTCCTACATGGAATACCACTTTGGAACCTCTCCATAGAATTCCAGTCTGGAACTCCTACATGGAATTCCAGTCTGGAACCTCTCCATGGAATTCCAGTGTAGAACCTCTCTATGGAAATCCAGCCTGAAACCTCTACATGAAATTCCAGCCTGGAGCTTCTACATGGAATTCCACTCTGGAACCTCTCCATAGAATTCCAGTCCGGAACTCCTACCTGGAATTCCAGCCTAGAACCTCTCTATGGAAATCCAGCTTGAAACTTCTACATGAAATTCCAGCCTGGAGCTTCTACATGGAATTCCATTCTGGAACCTCTCCATAGAATTCCAGTTTGGAACTACTACATGGAATTCCAGTCTAGAACCTCTCTATGGAAATCCAGCTTGAAACTTCTACATGAAATTCCAGCCTGGAACCTCCCCATAGAATTCCAGTCTGAAACTCCTACCTGGAATTCCAGTCTGGAACCTCTCCATAGAATTCCAGTCTGGAACTCCAACATGGAATTCCAGTCTGGAACCTCTCTAGGAATTCCAGTCTCGAACCTCTTTATGGAAATCCAGCTTGAAACTTCTACATGAAATTCCAGCCTGGAGCTCCTACATGGAATACCACTTTGGAACCTCTCCATAGAATTCCAGTCTGGAACTCCTACATGGAATTCCAGTCTGGAACCTCTCCATGGAATTCCAGTGTAGAACCTCTCTATGGAAATCCAGCCTGAAACCTCTACATGAAATTCCAGCCTGGAGCTTCTACATGGAATTCCACTCTGGAACCTCTCCATAGAATTCCAGTCCGGAACTCCTACCTGGAATTCCAGCCTAGAACCTCTCTATGGAAATCCAGCTTGAAACTTCTACATGAAATTCCAGCCTGGAGCTTCTACATGGAATTCCATTCTGGAACCTCTCCATAGAATTCCAGTCTGGAACTCCTACATGGAATTCCAGTCTGGAACTCCTACATGGAATTCCAGTCTGGAACCTCTCCATGGAATTCCAGTCTCGAACCTCTTTATGGAAATCCAGCCTGAAACTTCTACATGAAATTCCAGCTTGGAGCTTCTACATGGAATTTTATTCTGGAACCTCTCCATGGAATTCCAGTCAGGAACCTGTCCATGGAATTCCAGCGTGTAAGCATCTCCCGTCGATTGTCATGTCGGTTATAATGGTTTACATACCACAGCTCGAGGGGCTATGGGGGAACTGACCACACAGACACCTCCTCCCTCACCAAAGCTGGGAGCATTTTGTGTTGTCCGGAGTGACGTATGGCGTTATTATTCCTCCTCTCAATTATCGCATTATTCCGGGACATGTTGTGGTATTTAGGAAGTGGTCGGGATTACCTTGTGCCAAAACAATATGTGTATTTACACACACACACACACATACACACACACACACACACATATATATATATATATATATATATATATATATATATATATATATATATATATATATATGTGTGTGTGTGTGTGTGTGTGTGTTGTGTGTTTACGTGCAGGTATATATATATATATATATATATATATATATATATATATATATATATACACATACATATATATATATATACACTGTATATATATTATGCATATAAATATATACAGTATATATATACATACATATATACACATATATATATATATATATATATATATATATATTTATATATATATATATATATATATATATATATATATATATATATGTATGTATATGTTTTCAAAATGCTGATCCTTGGTAGGTTTTCATTATCGAATTGATTTTACCTTATAAATGAGGCCAAAATTTTACTTAACACTCATATGCCGATGAAATTTCAAGGAAATTGCCAATATTTACTTTTTAATAGACATTCTGTAATATAACACAACCCATAGTTATAGTTGTGTATGATCCAATTATTTCTGAGTT